>NC_089215.1:1896020-2151020 GCF_963930695.1 Labrus bergylta | reverse complement strand
CGACTTTATAATGCTTAAAGTGATTTAGCATGTTTGAAAATTAGCATTTGAAGTCTAACATCTGCAAGGTTAAAGTTTAATTCACTTCATTCTTTATATTTGCACCAAAATATTACAAATTCCTCGGTCACATTTCAGACACTCTTTGTGCTCCAGTGCCTCCGTGCAGCACTCAGGATTCTGCACATTCCTCAAAGTCATCAATGATCACTGAAACATAAAAAAAGACTCCTCGTTGACGTTCTGTTCCAGCTGCTCGTTCGTACTGTTTATCATCCGCAGGTTCAAATCCTCTACTCACCAGGATGTCCCTCTCCCACTGACTCAGAGGTAAACATGAAGGAGCCCTCGTGATCCTCGTAGTTCCCTTCCATGGACCTGTTCGTGTAATCCCTCTCAGAGCTGCCTGACCGATGGACTCAGATATCAGACGGGATGACGATGAGGAGCACAGAAGAAGAAGAGGAGTCCTTGTCTTTTCTTTTCTTACACAGAAAACTGTGCTGAAGATTTTTAACTTCAGTCCTCTCGGTCCCGGAGCGGAGCAGCCGGAGAACTCTGCAGCTAAAAAAAGCAAAGACAACACACACTCATACACACTCATACACACACTCATACACACACTCACACTCATACACACACACACACACTCACACTCGTACACACACTCACACTCATACACACACACACACACTCACACTCGTACACACACACACACACTCACACTCGTACACACACACACACACACACACATGGGGGGAGGGGGACCAGAGGGTCAGACCATTCAGAGGTTAGAGAGGGGACAGAGGAATGCATTTTTTCTTCTTCTTGGAAACCACTTTAATTAAACTCCTCCTGCGCAGTGTCCACACTTCATACTCTCTCGTGATCAAAAATGTTTTTTCTTAAATCAAACAGGAGCTTTCTTTTAAATCGGAGATACTCCTGAGTTCCTCCACGGGTTCATTCATGCCTTATGTATTTGTCTCTTTGTACCTGGGGGCCCCTGAGGTCTCTGATGGGGGGCCTCTGTGGCTGTGAACACACGCAGCAGCAGTCATCCAATGGGGACGCTTCCCCTGCAGAGGAGCTCAGGTCTCCTGTCGTATCTGCACCGCTGTGTGCAGAGGAGAGGAGACAGAAAGAGTACTTTTCAACTTGTATGAAAACACTTTTTTAAGATGTATTTTATGCACTAATAAATTCTGCAACACTAGCATGATGGAAACGAGCTGAAAAGTTTTGTAACCTCTGATTTAGAGTATTTATTCTCACGGCCCTGACCATGTGTGTTTGCTGACTGGTTTCCCCTGAGTGGAAGGACAGACTGTATAAGCCGGGCTTTCTCAGCTTTCTGTTTCTCTCCCTCTGGACTGACAACAAGTAAACCTTCTGTCACAGTTTTAGTTCGTTGTTCCTGAAATGATAATAAAATGATTGCTCAAAAGCAAGTTTACTGTGTGGACCTTCTGTTACTGTCAGGGCCTAAACAAACAGGTCAGAACATTATTGTCAGGGCCAAGCTGTAATGTGATATTCTGACCACTAGGTGTCAGCCTGTTGCAGAGGAATATTTCATAGACAGACTCTGGCTTTGCACGACAACAACACAACAACTTTGCACAACGGAGGAACTTTAAATCTTATGTCACTATTCAGTATTTAATTATCAACATAGAAGGACGACAAGGAGAATTAAAATCACACTGACACATCTGGAGAGGGACTAAAGAGGACGGCTGAGCATTTAGAGGTGCAAATTCATCTATTTATTAACTGATGTTCTTACAGTTTAAAATGAAACATGGTACATAGAGTGTGATGATGTAAATGTAGAGAAGGCTAATGAGTACTGTTCAGTTAAATTTTTTACTTCTATGACACATCAGAGGATAAAACATTCTGTGAAGAAGAAGCAGCTTCCTGTGTCAGCGAACTGTTGAGTAAAAACTTGAAAATGAAATCTGTGTTCTTCTTCTGTGAGTTGACTTCAGTTGAGGTATTCTTGTGTTTGAAGATTTATGTCGTTTGCCTTTGTGTCAGTCCGGTATCTTCTCACAGCGCCCTGAATTTCTTTTTGTACCTGAAAGACAGACTTTGTTTTTTTTATTGCACTTCTGATTTGAACTCCTGACATAGTAGACATGTATCTTACCTCCCCGTTTAGAAAGCAGTACAGCAGAGCAACTATGAAACCCTGAAGCAGGAAAAAGAGAGACAAACGTTTGGAGGGTAATCACACCTTCACTTGTACAATTAAACATATTTTTAAATAAAATATTAATATGTGCTCAACACTTCCTGGTTCCAACTCCTCAACTGTGAAGATTTACTGTTTTATGTTCTCAAATAAAGACGGACTGACTGACAAATCAGGATGTTAGAGAACATCATGGAAGCTTCAGACACAACAATTCATAAAGACATTTTCATAAAGTACGGAGGCCCTAAAGGGACACTGAGGAACAAAGTGTGGGGTTGATATTGAGAACAATTTGTAAGACTCTGAGAAACCTTTGTGAGGATTTGTAAAAGTTTCTCAGAATCTTGCAAACATTTCTCAGACTCTGACAAGAATTTCTTGAGATCTGAAACATTTTTTTTCCCAAAGGTT
This sequence comes from Labrus bergylta, assembly GCF_963930695.1. Lineage (NCBI taxonomy): Eukaryota > Metazoa > Chordata > Actinopteri > Labriformes > Labridae > Labrus > Labrus bergylta. Next base: position 2,148,406 of record NC_089215.1, on the reverse strand, counting down.
TTCAGGATTCTGAAAGGGTTTCTTTGGATCTCCCAAAAGTTTCTCAAGATCTCTCAAACCCTTTTGGGGATTTCTCAAAATTCTATGGAGATCTTTCAGAAGTTTCTAGAGATAAACCTTCAGTTAGACTTTACCTCCATGTCCCTTCAGTGGCCCCGTAATAATAATAATAATAACCAGTAGTGCCCGCCCTTATATCTTTTACTGAAGCTTCAATCTGTATTAAAAACATTCAGGTGTTCCACACAGTAAGTAAACCTGCACATTTGTCTTTTTGAGTAACGGTTCGTCATGGCGAGTTACCTGGAAGGATCCTAAAACTAACTCAAAGACGAGCCGAGGCTTCACACCGACGTGTTCAGGTATCAGAGCGAACAGCGTGTAGTGAACTCCAAACAGAGGGATGAGGAGCAGTGTGGAGCGGACGAGCGTCCTGCAGCAGACGACACAGGAGAGAAGGTCAGAGAGAGAGAGAGAGAGAGAGAGAGAGAGAGAGGACGAGCCAACAGGTGAGAGTTACCTGATCACCTGCTTCTCACTCGGGTTCATCTGCGTTGCCTTTAGAACGATGATCCTGCTGATGTTCAGGAAGATCACAAAGTTGATCTGTGGATCATAAAACAAACAGTCAACACTCAGTTGCTGTTTCCTGTTGTTATTTGCTTTAACTATAATCACTGCTGGGGCGCGCCATGTGCGGGGGCTGGGGTCCTTTAGGCAGGCGGACCGGGTTCAAATCCGACCTTTCCCACTCTCTCTCTCTCTCTCTCTCTCTCTCTCTCTCTGATTTCTGACTCTACCTGCTGTCCTATACCTAAAATAAATGTATAATAATAAAAAGAAACTGTTCTTACAAATATAGAGAGCAGGATGGGAATCTTTATAATCCACCACAAGCTGCTCTCCAGGTCGTCCCAACACCTGCACACACACACACACACACACACACGCGCACACACACACACACACACACACACACACACACACACACACACACACACACACACACATTAAAACCATCACATCACCACCACATCAAGTCTAAGATAGTCATGTTGAAGTATTACTGACCCCTCATCATCAAGGTGAGTTTTCAGCAGGACCCAGATCACAACGTTCACAGACGGAGTCCCTGAAATAATCAGACTGTGGATAAGAGAAACTACATAAGGATACACACGTGACACACAGACACATGAAAACAGTTCATACCCCAGCCGACAGAGAAGTAGATCCTGAAGATCTTTGAGGTCTGAGTGAAGGTGAAGATCAGCAGAGTCTGCAGGTACAGACCCTCCACCAACAGCCAGCAGAAGTTTGATAAAACACAGAAGTGGAAGAACGACACGGCGGCTTTACATCCGACCTGAGACGACAAAAAATCACAGAGGAATTTAAAATATGGAGGCACAAACTTATGTATTCATTTTTCTCCAGGGTGAGGATACAGATTTGGTGCATTTAGCTTTAGTGAGTAAGGGAAACTCGGCAGCTACCAGACAAATTTCAAGATTTGGGTCGTCCCTACAGACTGAGCTACTGCTGCCCATCACAAGTATTTTTCTTTAAATCTTAAAGAATGAGTAATTAATTTCTCGATGAACAGATTCATAATGATATTTGTTTGCTCTTTCAGTCTGTCTCAGTGGGACTCACTGTAGATACGGTGCAGTGGTTTGTGCTTTTGTCTGCAAATAAAACAAAATCTTTGACAAACACGGCGACACTCCTGAGGATGAAGGTCAGGAACAGATTCAGGTGGATGTAGTTACGCGTGCAGAGAAGCTTCCTGCAGACAAATAAAACGTTGTCACACTCACAAGCATTGTTCATAAATATCTTGTATAACTGAAACATTTCATTTTAAACTGAAATGATTTTATCTTATTCTATTCTGTACAAAGAGATTAGTATTAAAAACAACCTGAAGGAGCAGAAAAGCAGAACAGCGACGAGGAGAGCAGCCAGAGAAAGTCCATATCCAACACTGTAGATCAACTTCAGGAGGTCAAAGTAATTCTTCTGCAGAAAAACAAAGAGACATTCATCTATTGAAGGCATAAAGAAGCAAATCTTTGAAATGGTTAAGAGGGCTCAACACTGCTTCTATACTAAACTCAGAGGGAGACGTTCTACACCTTCTGTACCTCATTCCTCATGTCTTCATCTTCCTCAGGAGCGTCATAGTAACAGGCTTTATAATACGGCACACTCGGCTCGCTCCATCCTTGTTCTGTGCAGCTCCTCGTGATTGGAACTGAGGAGAAAAAAAAAGTTTCAGGACACTGATGAAGAACTGAGAGGTTCAACCTGCAGCTGATAAGACCTGAAGAATAATTTATAAAACAGTCTAGAGAAAGAAATCTTCTTTTTAGGAATCTAGAAATTAGGGCATAAGCATTTTTAAAAAAACCTGCTCCAATGATGCACTTCATTTTCAAAAATAAAAAAGTAAAGGTGACATATTATTCAAAATCCTCTTCTCCATGTTCCTCTAACTCTAATATGTGTCTCTAATCTGTCTACAAACCCCCCAATGATGAGAAAAGTCCATGTTCTCCGTCTTTTGCCTGCTCCACTTTTCAGAAAATGTGTGCTCAAACAGGCCATTTGGAGATTTTCCCTTCATGACATCACAAAGGGCAGTAGCCCCTCCCCCAGGTGGGTGACACTCCCACAGCTAGGTGTTTGTTCTGCCCTCTGAGTCTGCCTTCTCACCGTAAACAATAGGACATGGAGCGAGAAAGCCCAAGTACACCCAAGCCCTTCCAGAGAGGGGGCGTGGTCAGACACAGCTCATTTACATATTTAAAGGTCCAGACACAGAAACAGCCTGTTCTGAGCAGGGCTGAAATTTATAGACATGATCAAAAACAGGATCAGAGTGGATTTAGAACAAGAAACTTCACACATGTTTTGAGGAGCTCTGAGACTTATTTACACTGAAGAAGAGGAGAATATGCCACCTTTAAACATTTAATTTCTAATGTCATTATCAGAGAAGCTCCTGTGGATGATGTCGTATTGTTTACCTGGAGGAGTTTCAGGCTTTAGCAGCAGCAGAGGACAGAGGACGGAGACGATCTCTCCTTCAGAGGCGGCCGGCCAACAGCTCACTCCGTCCCACTCCACCACACAGGCTGACATTAAATATATCTTTTTAAACAAATCGAGGAAATGTTTCTCCATTTTTTAAAATAATTTGTTGTCAAGTTTAAATACATTTTCACTAAAGGAAACAGGTACCTGCAGTTTTGTTGGTGGTCTCCATCTCCAGGTTACACTCGTTTTCTTTCTCTTGGAGATGAAGAACAATCGAACATTCTGGGTGAGTCGACCAAACCTGGCAGGAAAATAAATTAAAGTTTAATTTAATATCACAGTTGCACATTTGTTTAAGATTTATTTGGGTTCTTTTTGCCTTTATTTGATAGGACAGTGGATAGAGTAGGAAATCAGGCGAGAGAGAGAGAGAGAGAAAGAAGCCTCAAGTCGGATTTGAACCCAGGCTGCAACTTAACCGCTAGGCCATCTGCACCCAAACAGTTGCACACTTTAATTCAATATTTTTTGATTTTGATTTTTGTTTGTCATCTCAGTTATTTTTTTAATAATCTGGTAACATTTCTGGATTATTTTAAATAACTTACCATGCACAGTGTGATGATCAGGATGTAAACAGCAGCAGTCAGACTGAACTTCATGCTTTCAAAAGTTTCAATTTCCAGTATAAAGTCACTTCTTCTTACTCTTCCAGAGGTTTGTGGAGACAAGATTTCACTCTGGATGAAACATGTAATCAGAACCAAAAAGAAGTCAGTCTTTCAGTTTAGTTAGAAAATGTAAAAAGTGTTTCCACTTCAGGATGTTTCCTCTGTGCATCTCGACTGATGAGACGCATTTTGAAACAGAAGATAACAGAACAAAGCCTGACATCAGAGAATGACCTCAGCTGCAGCTTCACCTTAACAGCAGGAGGGAAGATACTAAACAGGGTGCATAATGCATGCTGTTGACATGTGGAGTGCTCTTACACGTGTGTGCATTAAGTGGAGTTTTAACATGATGACATGGTTTTTAGTTTATATAATTCACAGGAGGTAAATCCTCCACAGCAGCAGGAGATTTGAATAAATATTGAACTGGAAAACAAAACAAGCTGGGAACCTAAACAAGGAAGTATTCTACAGTCCTACACAACACAGTGATGGATTTACTGTGAACTGTTGTGTCAGGGTGGTTGTTTGTTTCTTAGTTGTTTGGTGTCTTATACAAAGAGTAAAGATTCATATTTCTAAAACTCAGCTTTAATTTTAATTAGCTAAACATCGTTGGTGGCTTCTGCCCTGGGACGTTAAAATACAGACTTATACTTCAGCTTTATTAAGAAAAAGATTCACAGCATCATCCCTGTCAAATCATCAAAAAAATCAATTAAGAAGGAAAGTTTCACAGCCTGGCAGATCTCCAATAGTTTCCCTCTTGAAGATGTCTATAAGCATATAAAACAACACCTTCATTTACAGAATGTGGCACAAGGACCCCGTCTTCTTCTTGGTCTGCTTAAAATCATGCAAAAATGAATTTAGTTATAAAATATAAATCTTTATGGTTTGATACATCATGAGACTTCTTTAACATGGATTTCAGACAGTTTTTTAAGGGTGATTTCATACTGCTGATTTTCAGACAAGAGGACTCCATTGACTCTGCAATGTCTCCCTCTAGTGTTAGAAACCAGACTTGTTGTCCAGACATCAATTCAGTCCGTTTTTTTTGGTCCACACTTTACAAATCTGCCATGTCCTTCTGTGTTCCCTAGCCTGCAGACTGCACGTTTGAAACAGGTCATAAAAGTGACTCGTTAAATTTTTTTTTTTTTTTTTTTTTAATGGCAGGATATTGTGCATTTGTTAGGGACTATTTTCAGCGGGGGATAAATCCTCATATGATCCTCGAGAGAATATTATTCAAAAACAATCAGGTAAGTTTTCAAAGTTTCATTCAAAGAAGTAAATCTGGCTCAAGTAAAAAAGTCTCAGGAGAGTCGAGTTGTTGCAGGAACAACACGGGAGAGAAAAAGTCTGAGGGTTGATCAGATCATTTCCGTACAGTAATGATGTCAGACTCTAAAAATAACATTTTGAACTTGTCAGTGGCAAAACCTTGAACTTTAAGATGTTTTAATTTGATCAGGCGCATGTACTCATGAGGATTATGTTGCAGCCATCACAGCCTGTTTCACAACGGCTGGTTGAATCGATCTTCTGGAGCAATCCTCTAACTAACTTTAAGAGCTCAAAACATTCTCCTTTAATATTTATGTGGTCTGAAAACACAGCAGTGGTATCAGTCATCTCTATTTATTTATTTTGTTATAGTCAATTGAAGGATTGGCAAACAAAAGGTTATGTAATGAGCTTTAAAGGTTCAGGGAGGAGGATATTATTGGGTTTGGACAAAGCCAGACAGGCTGTTACTAATCTTTATGCTAAGCTAAGCTAATCAGCAACTGTAGCGTCATGTATGTGAAATGGATCTCCTCATTCAGATATAACCAGGAAAACACATTTCCTTACATATATGTCAACCTTATAACCTTCCAACTTGAACCTTGTTCTTATTCAGCCGCTCTGAGCTCCACTTCCTGTCAGAGTGAAGCGTCCCCCTCTGTCACGGAGGCGTCTCCTCCAGGTAAACAGACTGCAGACCATGTGAGGATTTAAAGGGTGTGTAAAAGGGGATTTTCAGCCTAAGGAGGATCCCACGGCAGCACCTGACCCACAGTCAACTCCACCACAGGATAAATCCAATCATCTTCAACCCTACAGCCAGGGACAGCTGTTACACTGGGAAGGTTTCCAAAGACAGAGAGAGCGAGAGAGAGAAGGGGGGGGGGGGGGAGGAAAGAAAAGTGTAAAGAAGGCACACAGAGTCTTGATCTGCCAACACATCATGGCCTCCACATTCCCACACAGATCTTAGCGTCAGATATTCCACTGCTGTTTTCCAGAGCTGAGCGGTTTCTCGACTCGGTGTAAAAGTTGGCACTCAGTGTGTGACAGCGAGAGGCCACAGACGGCGCGCTGATAGACGGGTGACACAAGGGTGCACTGTTCAGTCCCTCAGGCCTCCTCTGCTTTATGTGCCAACACTCGACCTTTGTGTGCCGACACACTGAGCTGTTACTGTATCTGCTGCTCACACTTACTGTACGCATTTTAAAGAAAAGTAAAGCCACCTGTAACTCCATTTAGTTTCACTCAATTAGCTTTAAGGTTGTTCAAATTATATTTCCATTACATGTAAAAAATACTACATATAAACATTCTGTTTCATTTTTAATGCCTTGTGCAACATTTAAACATAAAGCCATTCAAAGAATCAGTCTTATGTTTCTGGTATTTTAAACAGTTGAACTTAAAGGTCACATGTTATGCTAAATCCACTTCACCATCTTTCTCTAACACTAGCATGTGTCCCTAGCCTGTCTTAAAAAGTCCATCCTTGCCTTGTCTCTTGCCTGCTCCACTTTTTAGAAAACGTGTGCTCAAACAGGGCGTTTGGAGATTTCCCTTCATGACATCACAAAGCGCAGTAGCCCCTCCCCCAGGTGGGTGACACTCCCACAGCTAGGTGTTTGTTCTGCCCTCTGAGTCTGCCTTCTCACCGTAAACAATCGGACATGGAGTGAGAAAGCACAGAGACACCCAAACCCTTCCAGAGAGGGGGCGTGGTCAGACACAGCTCATTTACATATTTAAAGGTACAGACACAGAAACAGCCTGTTCTGAGCAGGGCTGAAATAGAGGGGTTTATAGACATGATCAAATACAGGATCAGAGTGGATTTAGAACAAGAAACTTCACACACATGTTTTGAGGAGCTCTGAGACTTATTTACACTGAAGAAGAGGAGGAGGATATGTGACCTTTAAGCATCCTGATTAGAATCTAGTTGTTAGTTTTTGGGGTGTTTTAGCAGAGATTATTTACCCTGATGGTCAGACAGTTGTTTGTCATGGATTAAAATTATTCAGAATTAAATGTATACCATTTCTAAATTTATAAGTACTTCTGAAACAACATTTGATTCAGATTGTTTGAATATTTCACATTTAAAAATCAGGCCGTGCGAGCACATCTTTACAACTCATAAACATCTAATCATCATTTTGTCAATACTTTATCAGCAGTAACTGATACTTTCACAGAACACTGAGTGAGCATCAGACAGAGTCAGAGGTATTTCCTGCAGAAGTTCAGGAAGTTCAAGCTGCCTCAGGAGCTCTTCTCTGAAATCATCCAGCCTGTTTTATGAGTTTTATGCTTTCTTCTTTTTAATAAAGAACAAACACAGCTGCCCATACTAAATACAATACTTTGCATACAGTAGATGCATACGTTGGGATGTACTACTTTCTCACAGAACTGCTCCTTGGACTTTGTCCGTTTTGCTTTTTCAATATCGTGAAACTCTAATGTTTATGAAAAACTGCTCAATCGGAAATTCAAAAAGCCAGAGGCATTCAGGAGGCAGAGAAGCCTTCAAAACAACATGCTGGGCTGCATGATGCAAATGTATGCAACCGGAGGTATTTGAGCATTCTGTCTTAAGGCGTGCTGCATATGACATACATGTGGGATGTTTTTGTAACATGATACATATTATGGGAATATTGGTGCTGACATTTAGCCCATGTTTGTTCTCTGCATATCCATCATCATCATCTTCTTCATCTGCTTTGAATCAAACAGCAAACTAGACAACACAAGAAAAACAACAATCATGGCTACCAACCTGCCCTCTGGTCAGAACTCAAACATGTGCAGAGTTTCAGGAAACTTCAGGAAATATCAGCGCAGGATCATCAACCCTCAGACACGACGTCTCTCCTGTGCACAGAAACAAAACAGATCCTATATGTTAACAGTGAAATCTGTGTTATAATGTCAGACCATGCATGATGATTTGATCTGCTTTCCTCTTTTATACCTACTCTGTGACTATTTCTGTCTTTATGAATAATGTAGCTGTGTTCATGATAAAGAATTCATAACCTGTTGTCTGTCAAAGAACTCGCCAATTAAAGCAGATTCAGATTCTTGATTCCTGTTCAAATGATGAAGAACCTTTTTATTATTTTATATTGTTAAGTCTAGGATTTTTTATATTTTTAATGCAGCTGTGGGGTCTCTATAATGTTAATACTAACACCTTAGCTCGGACTGTACCAAACACCTGAAACAGAGAAGGAGGTTTGGGAAGAGAACATTTGTTTGTGTGTTGAATATATTACATTTTTAAAGTAGTTTTTGCATAGTTCCTTAAACAGTGTTTCTAGTTTTTTATTATTATTGGCCTTTTATGCCTTTATTTTGAGACAGGACAGTGGATAGTGTCAGAAATTGGAGAGAGAGAGAGCGATAGAGAGAGGGGGAGGGAAAGGCCTGCAGGAAAAGACCCACAGGTCAGATTTGAACCCAGGCCGCCCTTCTTGAGGCCTAGCCTTTGTACACGGGCATATGTGCTAACAATGAGGCTACAGGCGCCCTGAGTTTCTATTTTTTTTTTGTTGTGATTCTGACTACAGAGGTCTATTTAATCCGGGGTTCCCAAACTTTGAAGCCAGCGATCATCTAAATAATAAGGGAGTTAGAGACCGGGAATCCCCACTGTCCCTGGAGGAGGTTAAAGCATTTCAAGTTGTGCTCAGCTGCTAACACACACTTATAAACGTATCCAAACACTGACATCAAAACAACACAAAAGAACAGCCTGAAAACAATTATTATTGTAGTCTGTCTTTGCATTTTTATTTGTAAAGAGAAACAAACACCTTAATTCAGTTGTATACAAACTTACATCTTAAGGATTTTTTTCCCACATTTATTTAATTTTTAGCACAAATCTCACATGAGGCCTTTGGTTTTAATTTAAATGTAACAACTGTTTTTTGTATATATTTTCAAAATAGTGGTTATAATATACATTTCTAAATCATTTCACATTTTTATTTGTTTTTGGGAGGCATCTTCAGTGTCAGTGTCTCGCGACCCCCAGGGGGCCCCCGACCCCCACTTTGGGAACCGCTGTGTTAAATTGTGCAGCCAGTGAGCATAACGACTCTGACATGTTCCAGAAATTAGGTCAGGTTACGTCACTCAGTTGTTAATTATCATTTTGCATGCTTGTTCTCCTGTAATGGTTAAATATAAACCCTGTGCTTAAATAAATAAAAAACTGTCCTGCTGCTGTTGAGTTTGTTAACCCTATTTCTCTGATTTCTATGTTTGGAGCTACCCAACAAGAAATATATTTTTTCAGACAGATCTTCGAGTGGAATTTAATTTGAGAAGGCAAAAGATTGGTAACTAAAATATGTTTTAAATATTAACTGAGAAAGGATATTTGAAAGCCTCGAGTCCATATAAAAAATAAAATATATCATATGTGACAGTGGATATGTGTGTTTGCTTAACATCATGGTTGTTATGTATGCACACGTGTGTGATGGACATCTCATGCTGTCACTCCTCTGGTTTCAGTGTTTGCAGCAGATGTTGAACCTCCTCCAGAGAATTGATTCCATCCAGACAGCAGGGAGTCACTGAAGGCCAACACTGATGTTTAGTGAGCAGCTCTGGCCCTCAGTCAGCAATCCAATCCAATCTATAAGCTGTAGGATGAGTCTGAGGTCAGGACTTTGAACTTCAACTTGCAACTTCACTATTTTCTTCACTCCGGTGTGGCACTTTAATCAAAACTGAATCTTCTCAAACTACAGATCAAAAACGTGGAAACCTAACAAATCCACATATTTCTGCTTTGAATCAACGTGTAATATTAAACACACTTTAATGTGCATGTCTGTGTTTACACCGCGTGTGATGGCAGCAGATGGACGGAACGGCTGCCGGGAGCAGACAGGTTGCATTTCAGGACAGGCAGAGTTCGTTCCGCAGCGCCCTCCTCCGGTTCACCGTTGCACTGCGAAGAGAAGCTGAGTCGACCCGGTGAGCGACTGCCGCTGAAGAGACAACACCGCTGTCTGCACTCAGGTAAGACAGAACACACATTTTGCTTTCATTTCACGGATCAAATCTCAGTCCGAAACATTCCCAGCGAGCGGCTCATATGTGCGCCAAACGCTGCGTCGTAATCCTCCATCGGCATTCGTCTTGTCACTTAATATTTTTTGCATGAGGGTGGAGAGGTTGGGCCTGTTTGCGTTTTGCACGTACAGATATATCATGCACTTGAACGAGATGTATTTTTATTGCATCATGTGGGGGGGCACAGAGCCTCCTGCAAGCAGCTTTAGGGCTCTAAAATGGGACTTTTATTACGCGCGTCCGTCTCCATCGATCCAATAAACAGAAAGAGAAAGAAAAACGTGTTTTTGTTGCAGCCATCGTTGCAGCTCCAGCACTTGAAGGAGCAGCAGTCACCTCCCCACAAACACGGCATATTCTGCATGTTTTCTCCTCTTTCACAGCAGGAGGAGGAGAAAATAAAAAACACACAGAAATGTCTTCATCGTGCATCCTCCGGAGCAGGTCCTGCTTTGGCTCCACGCAGCACGCAGATTGTCCTCACTAACACTAATCCGACAGAATATTTATAATCTCATTATTAAAGGATTCCCTGGGGACAACAATGCAATGTTATTTCTCTGATGTTTACTCCAACTGAGCGGTGGTAAACACCTCTCTTCTTTGTGTGATTTTCGCGCTGTGTGAGGCTGCACGGACTCTTCACGTTGTGGTTTTTTTTTTCTCGCTCCTGTTATTCTGGATCTTTCGCTTCTTTCTTTGCATCTGAGGGGCCTAAATGATTTCTAGCAGAGCTGTACGTGCAACACATATGAGCTCTTTTATTCCATAACCTAATTCCCCTGCATGTAAAGCAATGCAAAAAACAAGCCCTCCCTTGTGTATTTCTTCATTTGCATGCAGTCTCCCCCATGTATGTTTATGTTGCTTCATAATTTGGAGAGCGGGTTTTTCTGGGGGGGAATCGGGATGGATGATGATGATGCGGCGACTGTGCGCAAATGCCAAGCCCATTTTTCATGTCAGAGTCTGCACAGCAGCGTCCCTCCGCTGTCAGTGAACCGGGCTGCTTATCTGACACATATGGGCTCTTCAGTAATCCGCGCCGGGTCACTGGACAGACTCTGATCCACAGTAAGGTGCATGAAAAGCCTTTCACCACGAAGCCAAATGAAAACAAAGGCTCTAATTCGCCGTTTGCGTGTCAGTGGTGATAAAAGCTGCAGCTCTGGTGGACATCACGGATTAAGTAGAGTGAGGTCTCTTTTCGTTCCGTAACACCTTTTCCTCCATCCTCATGGGAATAGATAGTTTCCTACATTACAAGCGGTGAGGAGACGGAGGAGGAGGAGGAGGAGGAAGGGGGAGGGGGAGGGGGGAGAAACGGGCATGTTGTAGTCTGTAACCGCAGCTGGAAGCCATTCCAAGCGGTCCAGATGATCCACGGAAAGAAATGAAAGACATCTCAGTGGCATTGTGTTAATGGTTCTGCAGCGTGTTGGCACGAGTTGATAGTGGAGGGATGGACTGGTATGCTGCACAGAGAGGGGCAGACAGGGACCCCTCCCTTCATAAAGAGTGCTGAAGTTGTGGTTCATGTTAAAGTGTGGAGGCCATGTTGTTTATTCAACATTCAGCCCATTAAATTGACTTTTATCAGCTTTCATCAGGAACATAGATAAGAGGGAGTAAGGCCATATTCTACTTCCTGCTGGGAAGTGCTCAGAAACCATCTACTGGTTAAGGATGAGGAGCATAGACTGTAGAGAGGAAGTGGGCGCAGTCACCATGACATCACCCATTGGTTTGTAGACTTCTATTTTAAAGCCAGTCCCGATGTTTGTTTGTTTGTTTGTTTTTGACAAGAAATTAACATATTTTGGACAAGAGGGTGGAGCTGGAAAGAACGAGTGCCTCCAGAGTCTTATAGTCCTTAATTTAATATTGTCAAAAGAAGGCCTTGAAAGTCTTGAATTTGTGTTAGCTGGTCTTACATTTTGTTTTTAGAGGTCATCATTTCTTCTGGTCCTTCATAGAATGAATAATATTCATTACATTGTACATCACATGCGTTCAGTGTTTCATGTTCGTGTGAATCGCAGTGTGCTCGAGCGCCGGTGAGAATCAGCTGTCAGGAAACTAAACGAGACATCGTCACCGCCGCTCAGACGCTAACGTTAGCTCCTCGCCTCTCAACGAGGACCTGAGCGAGCGGTGACTGTGGGGAGTTGTTTTTCATGCGTTTGTCCTGTTTTATTCACTTGTGTTAAATCGGCAAGTAAGCTAGGTAGCTAATAAACATAATGGACAAAGTTTTTTGTAAAAGGAGTTCATCTCGGCCGCTATCCACGGAACGGAAGTTAGAAGTTTTGGTAGTAAATGTGCTTAAGGTTAGCGAGTATGTTTCAGGTTAGTAAATGTGATAATTACTTTTGGCTCGCTTGCTAAAACTGAGATTAGCTCGCCCACTTACATGTCACTAAAGTCTTTTTAGCGCTAGTTTGAGTCTGTATCAAAGCTATCCATTCTCTACCCGCGGCTAAAACACTAGCTGGCGAATAAGAGAGTTCACATCAGTTTTTTGTTGTTGTGATAGTTGCTGACTAGATTTATTTGTTTATTAGCCTAAGAAGCTAAACCAGTATTTGGAATATAGCTAACTCACTACAAACTACTTTTCTTATCACTATGGCTCCTAAAAGCAGACTCCTAAAAAATAATGCTCAACTTAGAATTCAGTCACCAAAAAGGCTAAAACCCCCAGACTGTCGCTCAGTAAAATAAGAACTCTAAAGTATTTTCAAAGGTCACAAGTATGATGAACACAGCTGAGAGGTTAAGTTCAGTGACTGGAAACAGCTGATGATGAAGCTTAGAGACAGCCAGCAGCATCCATCTGTCAAACAAAACAGCCAGACCTCTTTTAATGGATACCTTTGAGCCTTAATATAATAAAGATGGATGAGTTATATACAAAGTCATTCCTTTTATGAATGTAAGCAAAAGAAACCAAACTGTTTTTTTGAACCAGGCTGTTAACAGGTTTAGAAGAGCAGTGTATTTTAATATGGGTCCTAAAAGGGATTGAGTCACTTTTGGATCCTGTCTCAAGTGGTCACTTGAGGAACTGCAGTTTTTGGCACATCCCAACTGTTTTATTTTTAAGCCCCCATGGAGAATGGATTAGTGTGACCTGACGTGGGATATACTTTAAAAAATATGAACCTATCCTTGAAGTTTCAGGTTTGAACTATTAAGTGCTTTATTGTCTGTTTTTGATCGATTTACTCGACTGTCAGTTTCTTCATTCTGACATGTTAGATTCTGTAAAAACATAATAAATATTCAAACAAAGATGCAACTTCTTGTCATTGTTCCAGGCTTTATATTGTAACCTTTCTGAATTTGTCTGCTGACGTGACTGAGTCATCCGCCTCGGAGACACATGCATTATGAAATGAGTCTTCAGCCGAGTGCTCCATTTAGCAAACACTGACAGGCTACTGCCACGCACAGGCTCAGGTCCAACAGTGACCGCATCCAACCAGCCTGCCTTATTTTGGAAGGACCTGCATGAGGAGCTTAGGCTGGCAAATCCAACAACATCACCAAAATTACTTTTCTACAGCCGAGCTTTTTATATAAGTTAGACAGATTTACCATGAAGCTTCAGAGCTGAAACAATATGTTGGTTAATTGATTGCTCCTTTTTTTTTATAAGCAGTGCCTTAAAATATAAAGATTGTAAACACAAATACAGTTTATGAGCATTAATGAGAATAAAACAAGAATGTAAAAGAAACTACAATTTCACAGAAAACGCATTTAGATTATTTGGAGCAACTTTCACAATTTCATTTCCACTCAATTTTATTGGCAATACATCCTCCAAGGCCTTACTCCGGACTTATGACCAAATACTCTTCAAAATAGGTGGACACAGCTAATTTAAAATCTCAAGTTTGGCAGCGACCATATTTGGAAGAGAGGGCGGAGCTAGAAAGTAGAAGACAAACACTCAAAGTTACATTACCTTGGTTAGCAAGGTACATAAACAGGATGATAATTTGTCTATAAAGAAACAGGCTTCTAACTGAAAAACAGAAGCCTTTTAGAATTTCTAGCAGTGAAACCGAACACTGATAAGACACCAAATTGTCGATAACACAGGTAGCCTCGCCCACAAACCATAGCCTGCTCTGTCGTTTATTTTTTAAAGTAATATTTGGGACCTTCAACTCAACAGAAAAATGTTTGGAGAGGGAAAAAAAAAAAAACTTTTATCTTTGCAACCAGTGAAGTTGCCCCCTGCTGGCCAAGTGCCTTAAACCTGCCTTTAAAAACCCTTAAACAATGTCTACATCTGATATAAAGTCTATGATACTGACTCATGTTTTGGAAAATCAAATATAATATCTCTCATAATTCTGTCATTAAATGAACATTATTTTTACTCAGCTGTAATTTAAAAAGGCTCCAAAGACCAATGGATTCCTTGACTGTTTTTCTTGGGACGTTTGAGCTTTTTCCTAAAGTATGGGTGCATTCATTGCGATGTGGAAAAGGCCAAAGACAAGATAACGCAGACAGAGTTGTAGAGCTGCCAGAAGAAGCAACTCAGACGTCTCTCTGATTGCGTCGTCTCGTTAAGAGAGGAGAGGAAAAGCCACAGCTTTAGTCTGCATTCCTGTACACAGTTAATTGGCACCATGCTGATTGAGGACTTCGGCTCATTTCACCAGTCGATGGATGTGTGTGTGTGTGTGTGTGTGTGTGTGTGTGTGTGTGTGTGTGTGTGTGTGTGTGTGTGTGTGTGTGTGTGTGGGATCAGATGGTAGCTCTAGGTCATGTGTACATATTGAAACATGCTGCAGCTGGAGTTTCTAATTACTTTGCACCATGACAACATGAGAAGAATTCCTCATATTTTGAATTCCATGCTGCATGATTGCGGAGCCTTGGTGTGTCCTTTACTGCTCTGCAAACTGGAGCTGAAAGTGATCCTTGATTATGTAACACATGTCTTGTTTTAAGAGGCTGCAGGGTGTTTAACCTGAGAGGAGGATGTGTGTAAAGGTAGAAGGGTGTGGTGACATCCTGGAGGAATGAAAACAAAGGTGGAAAGTGACAGAGCATGTGTAGCAGCTGGTACAGATGCTGAGCAGGAGGCCCCGGCCCTGAAAGATGCTTTCCCCTCCAGCGTTTAGATGGAGGCAAAATGGAAACGGGCTCCACCTTCATCCCCCTCCTCTGCAGGGCCGTCATTAGAAAAGGTAGAGTCAGTGTGTGGCTGCCGGAGGCTCGGAGAGAGAGAAGCAGCGAGAGAGAGAGAGAGAGAGAGAGAGAGAGAGAGAGAGAGAGAGAGAGAGAGAGAGAGAGAGAGAAAGAGAGAAGCAGTGAGAGAGAGAGAAAGATTTAGAGAGAGAGAGAGAGAGAGTGAGAGAGAAAGAGAGAAGCAGTGAGAGAGAGAGAAAGATTTAGAGAGAGAGAAGCAGCGATAGAGAGAGAGAGAGAGATAAGCAGTGAGAGAGAGAGAAAGAGAAAGAGAGAAAGAGAGAGAGAGAGAGAGAAAGAGAAAGAGAGACAGAGAGAAAGAGAAAGAGAAAGAGAGAAGGGAGGATGAGGAGCAGAAAGTAGGTCAGAGATACAGAAGCAGCCGAGCATGAGAGAGCAGCATCCTCGCCTCTCAGCTGAGCGACAGGCAGCGCCGGTGAGAAGGCAGGACCAAACACGACATCAGACAAACTCCTTTGTGTTCCTGTTTGATGTGTTTTAATGCTAAAACAATTGGATGAGGAATCAATGATGCAATCCTAATAAATAACGAGACAAAAGGCTAAATATTCTCTGCCCTACAGCTATTCAAACATGGAGATGTTCGGCCTTTTCTTTGTCTAAATCGATGCAAATAAAATGTTCAGAAGGACTGGAACCAGAACTTCATTTCACATTTTTATTTAGTAATCTAAAAGGAAAATAAAAGACATTGAGAGACCAGTAAGACGGACAAAGACAGTGAATCCTCAAATTTCAAAGGGTTGAAACAGAGAATTAGAGTGTGTGACAAATAATCAATTACTCAATTTACAGCAAATTAACTAATTGATTAATCAGCAGTCTTTTTATGAATAATATTATTATTTTCGGCTTATGAGTTTAAAACTCATTTTAAATGCATTTTAGGCGCAGAACTAAATTATGTTTGGTAACTTTCACAGATCAGCCTGAGATAAATATGCTGAGGTAGCGTCCATCAAGACGGGTTGATAACAACGGCAATGCAAACAGTGAAGTATGAAAAGGTATATCATCGTAGAGAAATAGTCAAGAGGAAGCTAAGACTCAAACCAGGTGCATTTTCTCTCTCCAGCTTCTGAAATGTGACGGCTCCTTCTTTTCTTCTGGGATT
Organism: Labrus bergylta; assembly: GCF_963930695.1. Lineage (NCBI taxonomy): Eukaryota > Metazoa > Chordata > Actinopteri > Labriformes > Labridae > Labrus > Labrus bergylta. The sequence continues at coordinate 2,131,942 of NC_089215.1, read as the reverse complement.
TCAGACATTTTGAGGAGGTCACCTTGAGCTCTGAGAGGCTGTGAGGGACATTTAGCTCCAGTCTGTATGTTACCTATGAAAGCCCTCCTGTTAGTGTTTTAATACTTCATTGATTCTAATGAGTCTCAAGAGACAAAGGATGGTCTAACTGAGCAGTTAAAGTCCAGGATGTGCAGATTAAAGGTCAACAATGTGAGTCAAGCTCTAAAACCATGATGTGAAAAGTATCTCTCTCTGTGAGGCTGTAAATGCCTCGTCACCTCCCACAACTTTCAAAACCCAAACCTCCAGTTTGGAGAGAAATGTTTTCCTTTAAGGCTTTGTTGACTCCCGGCCCAGACCAAGATAACTGCTCATTACTTCAAAGAGAAGACACTAAAATGAATGTTTATGTGTACTGAATCTGAATCCCCCTTCACACAAATCTACATTTTGTGGTTAAAACACACACATCATTTCAGACAGCTCTTGGAACTGTGTCAACAGCCGTGTTGACCGAGCTTCTCCTCGCAGAGCCGTCTTAGGGGTTTGCTCGGGAGGCCGGTGGCCGCTGCCAAGATTACATTTTCACACGCCCCCGAGAGGAACAAGCTACATCAGCAGACCTTTATAGCTCCCCTTTTCCCCCTCATGAAGCTGCGACAAAGACTGCTGTCACGTTCCCTTTCTGCTGCAGGTGAAATGATTGTGAGTCATGTGGAGGGACACAATCAGGGACAAACTGTGTGTGTAGATAAAGAGTAAATGCTCTCTTGTTTACAGACTACTTTACACCGGCCTCCTGTAATATAACCCTCCTGCAGATGAACGTACATGTCCCTGTGTACACAAACAGCTGGAGGATCCAGTTCTTATCGGCCCCTCACTTTGTTTGCTCTCTAAACGCCTGAGCTCGCGGATGCGGAATCGAGGGATTGTCAGGATCGCCTTCGCTGGCGAGGCCGCAGCTTTCTCGTTGTTTGGATTCTGTCATGTGTAATGCTACAATGGGAGTCTTGTCCCCCGAGCACTGAGAGTACACTATTCATTAGTTTCAATGGGACACACAAACATCCCCCTTCTATTTATAATTAATTGGAGGCTATTCTTTTTTTTTTAATGCAATTTCTTTAAAATGTTAAAATTAGTATTATTCTTCATTTTCCTTGTAAAAAATAAATCCTAAGAAAAGACTCAAACTAACGCCATGTTGGTCCGTCTCTCTTCACTGTCTGTGCCTCTCAGCTCTAAGCAGAGCCAGCTCTCAGATCTCTGAATGGCTGCCTACATCTCTGATTATTTCACTGATTCAAAAAGCTCTGCTGTTGGGCTCTTTGACGTTTTTTTTTCTCCACCATTTGGAAAACAAACAGAGACAACCAGTGATTGGCTGGCAGGACTGAGAATGGGGACGTTGTGTTCCTGCACTAGTGCCAGACAAATAGCGAAACGCAGGGCAAAGAGGTTGGCAGCGAGCTCGGACGAGATCGATGAGGGTGACCAGGTTGTTGTAAGTGAAATTACAGAAATAATTATGCTTGAACTAGCGGAATAAGTGAAGCCGATTGGCTACTAACAACAGCTGCTTCTGTGTCGACTAAACATCACTTTGTTGGGATGGAAGCCTACTGTAACTTTCTGCCAGTTACAGTGTAAAGAAAAACACAACTACCAATCAGAACTCGTCTAACAAGAGACTGATGTGAGGCGGAAAAATGTCCTAAAACAAAATGCAGCTCAGTTTTTATACAGACACATTAAATCACTTTTTGTAAGTTGCAATAATATAAAAAAAGTCACAAATATAAACTCTGTTTTTTTAAACAGTCTAACTTACTTCAACAATAGGAAATGGTACTTTTGTTTGGGACTACTTTCTGTGGCGGATTAACTATTTGGGGAAGCAGGATGTTTTTTCGACACTATATTTATTCTTTAATGTGTTATTGTTTTATTTAGCTGGATGTATTGGGGAGTTTTAGCCTTTCTTTTGGATCCTTTTCACAGTAACAGAAAAAATAAATGCAAAAATATGACTTTGTTGCACGTGGTAGCAGACAGAGGGGCCTACTCATTGTTGTCTTTTTTCTCTTAAAGTGAACTTAAGTCTCACTTTGTCTCATTCATGCCGTTTGTGGTTTGTGGTTTAAACATCCAAGGTCAGATGATACGGCGTACACACAGAGAAAAGGTCACATAGCTGAGCCGAGTACGCCCGTATAGAGTGGGTTTCATAGGGTGGAGTAACCACGGCAACAGTTAGGGTGGAGTAGCCATGGAAACAGTTTAGACATTGCTGGCAGTGAAGAGACAATTGCATCAAGTGCTGCACACTGCGGCTGAAAGGGAGGAGTAAATAGTGAAAGAAACTATTTCAACGCTGTAAACATTCTGTGTTATGGGTAAAAAACATCATGTGGTCATAAGAACTGAAGAACGAAATCCTGCCTCGACCTTTTGCTGCATGTCATCCCCCCCGCTGTCTCCTTCAAATATGTCCTGTCTCTCTTCAGCTCTCATATCGAATAAAGGCGAAAAGGCCCCAAAAAATAACTTTAAAAAAAGACAATATATTAAGTTGAGGAGAAGTATGAAGTGACATAAAATGTAAATATTCAAGTAGAGTCCAAACACAGCTCAAAGTCAAACTATTTAGATTCTTTCCACCACTGGGGAGTTCAAACATTTACTGCAGTTTAACATTAAATCGATTCTGATTGATCTCCCTGTTATCAACAGACGATTAACTGGTGGACTAAACTGTTTCTGGGTCTCTGCAGACTTTATAAACCGACCGCTGAGAGATTAAAGTGGGTCATGTTTCTGTGCCAAAGTGACCACAAGGCTGAAAATAAACATCAGAAAGCTGAAAATCTCCAGAAACATACAAACAGGGAAAGAGCAGTTTGGATCCACCGCTGATTACACCATAAGCTCTGTGCAGCAGCCTCGCCTTGTTACTGTGGGTGTGTGTTTGTGTGTGTGTGTGTGTGTGTGTGTGTGTGTGTGTGTGTGTGTGTGTGTGTGTGTGTGTGTGTGTGTGTGTGTGTGTGTGTGTGTGTGTGTGTGTGTGTGTGTCGGACAGTGATTGTGTGACAGCTCCGTATATATCTGATTCAAACTGAAAACTGCTGATGTAACCGGAGGCTCGGCTCTAATCTGATATGTAATCCTCTTTCTATGAGATTTGAAGTCTTCACGTCTCGCTGATCGAAGGAGCATGTTGGGACATAAGGTTGATTTCTTCTGGACAAGGTCAAGGGTCAATCAGTCACTTTGACAAAATCTACAGCTGTAACAGGTGCAGCTATACTTCCCTTTAGTGCAAATTTTACATGCCCAAAAGTTAATATACAAGTAAAGTTTTTTCGCTCATAAAACAGATGAACAAATGAGTTTAATATCTGTTTCTCCTAAAATGACCCAGATGGTTAATGGGTCATTTTTCACACACAGTGGTTTGGGTCATTTCTCCTGTAAAAACACTGTTTGCTTCCAGGTGTCAGATCTGTAATAATTGGGTTTTTTCGATCAATAAAAACTGTTTCAAAGGAAGAATTGTCACAATGTTGAGTCTTGGACATATTGAGCAGCTTCTGATGTCAGGACATGAGAATAGCTGGTGAAAACATTGATGAGCTCCAGACAGCTTGGCAATGAAGATGGATTTAATAAAACGCACGATAATAACATTTTGGTTTTTTTAGATTTATCTTTGGGCTTTTTATGCTCTTATCTTAGAGACCAGACAGTGGATAGAGTAAGAAATCAGAGAGAGAGAGAGACCAGACCAAGAGGAGAGACCAAGACATTTAGGGATCCAGACCAAGTCAAGACTAAGACCAAGACCAAGTACAAGACCAAGACATTTAGGGATCCAGACCGAGTCAAGACCAAGACATTTAGGGATCCATTATGAGTCAAGACTAAGACCAAGACCAAGTCAAGACCAAGACATTTAGGGATCCAGACCGAGTCAAGACTAAGACCAAGACCAAGTCAAGACCAAGACATTTAGGAATCCAGACCGAGTCAAGACCAAGACATTTAGGGATCTAGACCAAGTCAAGACCAAGACATTTAGGGATCCAGACCGAGTCAAGACCAAGACATTTAGGGATCCAGACCGAGTCAAGACCAAGACATTTAGGGATCCAGACCGAGTCAAGACCAAGACATTTAGGGATCCAGACCGAGTCAAGATCAAGACATTTAGGGATCCAGACCGAGTCAAGACCAAGACATTTAGGGATCCATTGTGAGTCAAGACAAAGACCAAGACCAAGACCAAGACCAAGACCAAGTACAAGACCAAGACATTAAGGGAACGAGACCAAGGAAGGGGGAAATCGAGATGAGATCAAATTATGAATGAATTGAAGTTATTTGTATTTTTAAAAAGAGGTGTTTTCCTTCTAATCACAGTAATGACGTGGAGAAACTGCCTCTCAGTGGTAGTCTTGATTTAAAACACGGAGCCCGACCAGTCTGAGACCAAGATAAGACCGAGTAAAAATGCTTTTCGATTTCAAGACCTTCAAAAAGTGGTCTTGAGACCAAGACCGATTTCTAGTACTACAACAACTAGTCATAGGGGATATTTTTCCAATCTTAATACTTAATGTGTGTTTTCCTGACTTCCCTCATAAACTTAATTATCATTTTGTATGTAACTGTATTTCTACAGTGATACCAGAGTGTACTTTGACTTCTCTGTTAATTAGCAGAGCGTGAAACAGAAGTGCTGCACTTGTTCAGGTTGTTTAGGAAGTGGAACTTATCTCATCAAGGACGACGTGCACATGGGCAGAAGGGACTATTTTTATCAGTCAGGCTGTAACATGAAGCACCGACCCCACGTCAGGATGTATAAATAACCACTTTTCACAGACACAGTGTCTGTTTACATTTCACCGTGACGGACTGGATTCTGCAGGCCGGAAGACGAGGTGTTCATGAAGAACGCCATCTTTCTATTTAATCCTTAAATCCAGGCCTCTTTCTTCTTGTCCTCATCTGCATTTCTTGAACTCTTGCAGCCTGACCTGCGACTGGCAATGGACTACATGAACAACGCCCCCAACAGCTACAGTTCTGGAGACACCATGAACTCCACCTTAGCCAACATGACCATCAATGACCAGCACCACCAGGAGAACGGCGTGCAGCTGGGACACAGAAGCCCCGGAGATGCCAAAATGAAAGGTCAGACAGTGAAACAAAGAGATGCCTCTGCAGTTAATGTACCAAATGAATACAGCTGACTAGTTGTCAAGGTGACGTAATCCTGATGACATCATTCTCATTATGGTCTTATGATTACATCACCGATCAGCTCTGATGTCCTGACAGGACCCAACACAGAGACTGTCGCTCTGCAGCACTTTAATAAAACAATAAAGACCAGTTCTCAGGCAGTGAGCTGTTCAAAATACATGTTACATAATATCTGTTTCTAAACAAGATGCATGTCCTGTTTGTCCTCTAAAACATGTTACTACTGATATTTACTTGGATTTACATACACACATTAAGATTTAGAAAATGTCAGATTAACTAGTTAAATTCTGACAGTGTCTAATAATAACAAACACTCATAAAGGCTCAACAACGTGACTCGACTTCAAGGAGGGTTTGAACTGTTACAATACCATGAAAAATAAATGTGTAAGTCATTGACTTTTTCCGTTTTTACCTGTCCAAGAACAACAGACACACTTTAGCTTCAGTCATGTTACTTACAAATTAATGTCCACTGTCCATGATAATGAATAAATAAATAACTTTTGATCAAGCTCACTCATTGTTTATGAGTCATTATAAGGCTAAAGAATATGAAGTTTGAACTTTTCTAAAAACATAAACAAAGACATGTTATAGTTTACACGTTGCAGTATGGCAAATATATAAAACATACACAAATTAATCAATATTTCATATACAGTATGAGGAACTATAGCTATACAAATCAGTAGCTTTAATAACCCAATTTATAAGAGTGACAAAATATTCTGTAATGATAGCACCAAAATGTATGTTTGGTTTAAAAAGAAAGAAAAATTTACATCATCATTTTTTTAAAGCAGGACATAATGATCTAATCAAAGTTTTAAATAATGATATATAGTAATGGTAATGTTAGGCCTTTTCAGTGTGTATTGATGCATTTACTGTGAGTCAAATGTTTCCTTCTCTACAATTCTAAAATTCATTTATCAGACGCTTTTATTCAAAGTGACGTACATCAGAGTGAGAACAACACAAGCGAGGATCTAGAGACGAGGAGACAACGGCAGGAAGTGAAAACAAACAGCTTTAAGTCTGATCAGACACACAGGTGCCAACAGGAAGTGAGCAGAGGTGCTGACAGGAAGTGGCCAGAGGCAGAACACACCACCGACAGCTGCGACAGACAGAGTTCTAATCAGAATCAAAACCATCGTAAAATCATTATCAAACAAAACCATCATCATCAATAATAATATCTCATGTGCAGAATCCAAACTTCTGCTGATAAACTAACAGATGATTTATGAGGGTATATCTCACATGCAGCTGTACTTTCTACTTCTGTTAGGCAGAGGTGATTATGTTGACAAGTATTCAGATTTCCTGATTTATTTTTATAGTTACATTTGATTGCGTTATAAATTTTTACACAAACTGCACCCTCCTACTTTGGGCCCCAAAGGTTAAATGTCCTCAAATCCTTCCTTCTGGTTTCATATTTATATCCCTGAACGTATTCTCAAAACGTCCCAAAAGGGATCACTGTGATGTTTCCGTTCATGATACCCTAGAGTCGCTGAGTTCCCCGTGTAGATTTGGGGCTGAGGTCGAGCCCCGCAGATTCGACTGTGCTTTGTTTTAATCCCTCTTTACATAATAGATACAAGACATGCTTGACTGGCCCTGAGTGTCCGCCTGCAGCTGCACTGTGCTCTCTGTAATGCAGACATCTGGGTCAGAACGAGCCCCGTCTCCATCCTGTCTCACTGTACGCTACAGATTCAGCTCACAAACAATCAGGCAGCACAGAAGAGGTCTGAAAGGGTTATTAATGTGAAAACAGCAACCGCAAGAAAAAGGTCAAGAGACGGTTCTGTGTGTCAGCTTCAGAGTTTGTAAAGTGAATAACTGCAGTCCAGACAGATTGTTCAGCTTGTCGCTAATAATCAGTTTCAGTTTCTGTCTTCTCATCCCGATTGAACCATTCGGCCAATTAGTGCGTAACCTAGCGTTCCCCAGTTTACAGCCCTCTTTAGTGCAGTCGTTCTCCCTGTTTCCACTTCCCATCATGCCTTGCACGGACAGGAAGCAGCACACAGAGTCCGATCCGTCGGCAGAGATAAACCGCGCTTTAATCTGCGGTGAAACACAGAGTGAGTATCTCAGTGATGTGTTTGAAGTAGAAGACGTAGTGGAGTAGAAAACGTGGCTTTTTGTAGTTTAATGTTAGCTGTGCGGGTTAGTTTAAAAAGAAATGTAGAGCAGCAGTTTGTGACAATTATGGTTTAATGTTGTTTTTCTTATGTCAGGTCTGGTGTCAAAATGTATAATCTATTTATACACTGACTTAAAATTTGATATCATTGTGGTTCTGAATGATCTTTTTTAAATAATAACAATTCAGATGATATCGAAAACGATGTGAAAAGGAGCGGTCAGAGGTGAAGTGGTCGAGTCTGCAGCTCCGGTCTGCTTGACAGAGTTTTGAGCCTTGTTTCTACCGAGCAGTAGCGTACACATTTATGGGCATTTCCACCGTTAAAAGTTGAGAATGGTACCAAAACAAACGACCCGAACGTCAACTTTTTTGCTACCCTTCTGTTGGGTTGCCAAGCGTACCGATCCGACCCTAAACAGAAGAGTTAGACACACTGCAGTCAGCTGATTGGTCAAAAGAATTGTCACTTCTCGTGCGAGAGCTGTAATAAAGCACAAACACAAAACTCTCCACCCAATATCTCATGGATGTCAGTGTGTATGTCTATTTTACAGCGTCATATCATGTGTGTTATTTCCTAAAAGCCTAACCAAGGAAAAGAACGGCAAATGAGCCATGGCTAGAAGTCCTAAATACATTGAATCTGTTACTCTTTAATTAGCTGTAACAAGGCCTTTATGGATTGAATCTGACAAAATGATTCATTTCAGGAGTGATTTGAAGGCTGTTTTTGTTTATTGCGACTAATATCAGAGCAAAGCTCCGCCCCTTGGACAACCACGGAGCTGCAGACCCCTGCTGGTCATCCATTGTTGCCCTCTGTTTACTGTGTCGTGTTCATCAATTAGCCGGCTTAGCTACACTGTGTCGCGCTGCTGTGATGTAAAGTTGGTCCTCCAAACTTCTGTTTTAGTTTAATGTCACCTCTTTCTTTTTTTTAAGTAAAAACAAACGACTGTTGGAGCATTCAGGAATTTAAGAGCCAGAGACGTCAGCTACAGGATGACATATAAATTACAACAATTTTGGGATATTTAGGGTGCAATGTTTGTGTATTTAAAGCTTGATGATTTGATTTGTTGGAGTTGTAATTTATGGGTTTTGTTTAGCGTGAAAGGATGAAATGAGTTGACCTATGACAGTTGACTTTCGTTGTCAAATCAACAATAGTAAATGTGTGGTTAGTTGTTGAACTGTAGTTCGGTCTTTAGCCTCACTACTTCATCAGGTGTAGGGAAATATCATGTTTGTACTTTATGTCTGAGCCCGTCGTCCAATATCCGACATTCACAGTTTTTTTAAATTAGCCGTTGCGGATTTTTGATGACTGGTTTGTTCGCTGCACTAGATGTAACTGTACAGGGTCCGAAATTAACTTTTTGACTCACCGGCCAAAGGTGGCAGGTAGATGAAAAAATTCACCGGCCAAACATATTTTTTACCGGCCAAAATAACAAATTGTGTTTTTGTGCCCGATCTGTTGCAGTACATTTAATTGAGAAGGCATTATGTTCTGTTTAAGTCACAGATTCGGTCATTTCATCAGATCAGGAAATTGAGATATTCTAAAAAATATATATATATTTAGTGGCCTTTATTTTTTTTTTATGTATTATTTGTAGGCAGTAGTTCACATGACCACTACTATTTTTCTAAGCGTTATGTTTCCCTTGCTGAATAAAGTAAACATGTTTAAGATTCTCATATAACACAGGGACTTTCTTTTGTTTAAATCCAGGCTTCCTGAAATCTCTCCTCCCAGGTTTAGATTATTTAAGTACTTGTCTTATTATCAGTATAACATGACTCTCTTTTCACAGCCCACAAACATAAACTATACCAGATTACGGCACTACAAGTTTGACCTCCAGTGTACCTTTGATTCACAGAGACTGAAGCAGCTCTCAGTGAGAACGGAGTGAAATCTGTGTCTGAGCTGACTCAGGCAGAGAGCGGCCACTGTGACCACACGGTGACACCCGGTACGCCCGCCTGCACGCAGCACGTCATGAAGCCACAACACCAAACACTTAACCCTTGTTTTTTTTATTATTTTTTATAAATACTTTTGTTTGTGTTAATTTATCCTATTTTATGAATTAACTTTCCTTTGTTTCAGATCTTTGGTTGGAGAAACAGTCTTCTTAATTTGTTGATTTTCTTCCACCTCACAGTTTTGATTATTTTTAGCCCTTAAATCTCTGAACACATGTGCCTGGTATTTTAACACTTACGCTGTGTTGTCATTACATAGTAAAATAAGAGACCATTGAACATGCAGAATCAGCACTAACACAGACAATAACATCTCTCTGTGTGTGTAAGGATTAGCCACAGTAGCTCCACTCGGCTCTGGGTCAAACATGCTTTGATCATAAACACTGAGTCTGACAGCTGCTCCCGAGCCCAGTGGAAAGTTGTGTCATCGGGTTGAAAAGCCTCCTTGATCAGTTAAACAGCTCCAGAGAGTGTGAACATGAGAAATACCACAGCTGACCCGCAGCAGCTCACACAAGGTCAGGGTCGGGGGGGGGGGGGGGGGGGGGGGGGGGGTCGTTTCAGAGCCCAGTTAGCCTATAGTTAACAAATTTCCCCCTGGGATTAATAAAGTATTTCTGATTCTGATTCTGATAAACGTCTGTCAGATTGCGGGTTAGATTGGAGGTTCAGGTTATTCCCTGACTGACTGACATACATTTATCCCACAGTAGGGACGTCTGCAGAGAAAGCAGAGGTTGCCGCTGAGCTCTCAGGAGAAGAGAGCGCCACATGTGAGGACGAGGGGCAGCTTGGTAATGCCTCCGGTCTCTGGGCTCTTCCCATTTTTTTCAGCTGCTTTGGCTTTGGTGCTTTCCCCCCCTAGAGTCTTAAAGACAATCATTTTAATAGGATCAATACCTCTCACATGTCTGGACTGTCAATATGAAGTGTATTTTACAAAATATGTGACCTTGAATATAACTGGAGGGCGCTAGTTACTTGTAGCCGTTTCCGTCTGTTCCTATAGTCTCTGTGCTAAGCTAACCAGCTGTTGGTTGTATATTCATATTAAACATGTGGACAAGTGAGTGGAATTGATCTTATTTTCTAACTTGCTCTGATTTCTTAAAGTAGTGGACCTTTCATTTTTGATGCTGAAACCTGCTCTTGTGTTGGCCTTGATTTAAAATCTGCTCACTATCTTTTTTCTTTCAGCATCATTCTGGGAAAAGAGCGGGGGCTTTTATTTATTTATTTGTTCTGTGGCTTCTTTCTTTTTTTCTTTTCATGCTTGGCTACGATGTTTAATACTCCTACGTTTCAGAACTGCAACATGATCATAAACAGACTCAAACATGCCCCCCCCCCCCTTTTTTTTTATACCAAAAAGATGGTTACATCCTGGCTATTTCAGGATGGCCAGACCGCGGGGAGATTTAAGACTTCCTGTGATGTGTTACACAGATGCACGGCTCCCAGTCAGGATGATTTTAAAAGCAGCTGTGCAGTGTGGTACTGCTACACATGACAGACTGACATCAAACATGTGGCCTGCTCTCTGTGTTTGCTGATGATGTTTTGATATTTGCTTTGGGCTCTGTGCATTAACTGAAGACGTGCTGTGTGTGGGCTTTGTATTGATTTCTTTGCAGTGAGTGAGTGTATTAATCATTCCTGAATGACAGAAAGTCATTACTGCTAATGTTCTAATGTCTTTTCCATCTGTCTCTACATGTTCCACCCGCAGCAGCAGGAGGAGCAGCTCCAACAGGTAGGCTCTTTATGTCTCATTGATGGCTCTCACCCTGTATTTATTTACCGCAGGTGATAGATATGAACACAGTATTTAGTCCAGGGGGAAGCCCAGAGGAGAAGGAACTGTCAGTACTCTTCATTTCCTGTACTGACCGATTCATCATGTTGCTACTGTAATACATCATCTGGAGTGTTCCACTTTAATAATAATTATAACTATTTATTGAATCTAATAACTCAAGTTTAGAGTGATTAATAACACCTAGCGTTTTTTTCAAATGTCTTTTTTTAAATTGTTTTCAATGAGTATTGAGTGTTGCCGCGATTTGTGTAAATCAGTGTACTTCTTGTGATGAAAGACACAACAGAATACTCAAAGTACTTTGTCTTTTTCGATTCTCTGATTTTTTCAAAAATCGCCAACCAGAATTTACATTTCTAGACACTTCAAATCCATTATTACCCCTTTACCTTTTCTGAAGATATTTTCATCTTTAATATAGATGGAAATGGAAATAACAGGAGCAAAATGTAGTGTTTCATACTGAAACATTAAGACATGACACAAAATACAGCAACCGGTATTCCCAGGATAGAGTGCAATAAAAAAAAGGAGACGAGACATTTTAGGAGAGCGTTGCTCACGATCTCAAATATAAAACATGCAGTTAAAAAGTGACAGAGCAGTGTCGCTCATACAGCGGTAACCGTTGTCAACAGACTGTTGTCATAGAGACAGGACGGACTTGCAGTGCTTTTCTTCTCAACGCACAAACGCTTCATCCAAACGTTCCCGAGCGTACAGCCAGCGCTTCTCTACCCGTTAAAATGCTAGGTGGACACGGGCCTAATTCACTTTTTATGGCTTCATGACAGTTTTCCTCACTGCTGTAAGAAAATTTAAAATGTAGGTTAACGTTTGTTTTGGGTGGGTTTATTATTTTACATTTATCTGAAGTTCAGGAACTTTCTACCACATTTTAATCACTTTATTTATGATTAAAAACATACACATGTTCGTGGTCAGTTTCAGTGGAATGCATCATCTGTTGTCTGTGAGCCCCAGCGTGATGCATCACTGTCCATTCTCATCTCAATTTTATTTCATGTGAACTTCTTTCCATCACTCATCACGTCTCTGTTCCTGGTTTGGCATCCTCACTGGGTTTTTTGGGGTGTTTTTTTTCTGGTTAATGAAACACAGTAATCTTTTATTTTCCTCATGGACATCAACTTCCCTGTTTTGTTCACTTCTTTAGTCTTTTTTTTTTTCAATGGGGAGATGGAAAACAAGTGCTGTGACTGTCATCATTAATCTGCTTTCCAAACAAATTAGCAAAGCCTGCTTCTGGAGTCTGCAGTGAGTTTGCGTTTGTGGTTGATGGATCTGCTGAAGTTGGAGCTTCTGCCGAGCGTGTCGACATCATGAGAGCTTCCTGCCTCCAGAAAATCGGAAACGAGGTGGCGGGAGAGAGCGTGAAGAGGATAAGTGACTCTTTATGGGCCTCTGAAGACCTCGGCTGTGGAGCTGGAGCAGAGCTCAGGCGGGACGTATCACCCGGCAGGAGGAGCCCTGAGCGGGGCGGAGCTGTGGATCCTCACAGGGCGATCAGCCTCGACGCCTCTGAGTGCCTGAGCGAAATGAGCAATCTGTCCGGGATGTCTTTAATGCGCACCGCAGCTTTGGAGGATCTCACGTCCATTGGCGATCGAGGAGGTCAGCTCGTCTCTGAGCAAATAACAGACGGAGCGACTGCAAACAGAGCAGCTTTAAAGTCCTGCAGTGACGCTGAAAACAGAAATATCAACCCAGAAACGAGAAATCCCACTCGCACCCAAAGTCTGTCTCACTCGGTCTTTGATTCTCCTTCAGACAACATTCTGAATGAGCATGGCAGTAGGAACATTTCAGACATGGATAGCTTGTTTACCAAACCAGCAGCTGAAAACACCAGCAGTGACTCATCATCACATAGAGGCCACTATTCAAAGCCTGACATTTCTAATGACTCAGACATGAGGAGCGATGTGGCTCAGACCACCAGTACCGCTGAGCTGCAGAAAACTCCCCCCCACAGCTCTCCAGCCAGAAAGTCTCTGGTGCCGGTGGCTGTTTTCAAAGGTCTGTTTGCTGTCATGTTCACCAGTTCAGAACCAGTCCTCCTCAGTTAACTCCTCCCACTTCTTTCTTTTACAACGCAGCTTTCTTTGCAGCACTCTCCCTCCGACTTTTTGTCTGATACGGACGTTAACTTTGACCCGAGGAGAAGCTTGTTGTCCCTCCCTCCCCACTTTAGCTTTTCTGTTTCATCTCTCCATCTCTGCTCACTTTCGCTGGTTATGCAGCCCTGGAAAAAAAAAAGAGCCACTTTTTTGTTTTCCACAAGCACTTTGTGTCACGATGCATGCTGCATAACCCCACATCACCAACGTTTGATTTGTTGTTTCTTTGCTGTGAGAATGCTTTTGGGCACACACTTGGAAGCAGAAGGATTTCATTTACCTCACTTGAGTGGATAGAAAGGATAAATTATAGATGTTAACCCCCCCCCCAAAAAAAAATGGGGTCAATCTAAATCCCTTTTTTTTCTCTCTTCTGTCTGTAGCTCAAGCAAAGATGGATAACGGCTCTGCGGATAAGGTATGTGACAGAGAACATTACTACTCATCTCTTTCTTTAAAGGGATTATTTTGGTTTATTACAACTTGGAAAAGGTTTGTAGCTTCATCTGAACATAGGGTGAGCAAGAAACATAAACAGATTGATGATAAAACTAGACAGAAACCTCTCAGTATTTTTCAATTACTATGAGACATTATTGAAGGCCACAAACCAAAAATTCCTCTGGAGGCTATTCTATCCTTTTCCCTTATCCAGATATCCACTGGTAACACTGAAAGCTGCAAAACAGTAGCTGACAATCAAAGTGTTTGAGGTTGCTAGATGATATCTAATGCGTTCAAAGATTGATGACAAGAGCTGTTTTTACACTGATGAACTCCTGAAAATGTCTAAAAAAGTCAGGACAGCCTGCTCAGACAATCTTAGAGTTGCCTGTTTACACATGTCCCTCACAGCAGCAGACGTAGAGTAAACCCTGCATGAATCCAGGATGGCAGACGAAGCAAACAGAGTCTGACGCAATGTGGACAGTTTCATCGAAGCTACTCGTAATTTGACACATTCACAAGATCGACAAGAGTGTTCAGATTGTTAGTAAAATACACAATTTCTGACTGAGACATAAAGTCAGTGGCGGTTATCTTGATTGTTTACAAAAGTCATCCCATCCAGTATTAGATCAAGACGAAAAGACAAAAGAGGTTGAAATATCACCCGAGCTTTTTGTAAATTTGCATCTATGACAGTTTAGAGTTTACTTAGCCTGAGTCTAACTTTGACCAGGAAACTTGCTGTCACTGTGCAATGCAGGACTGTTCTTCTCATTTTGAGTCGTTCTTCTCAATAAAGAGGTTTAGCTAATCTGGCTAACACCTCCTCCTTTCACCTGAGGGATTATAGAGCTGTAGAGATTATAAAGCTCTTTTTTTCTCCAAAGATCTGCTGGAAACTTCACTTGTGAGAGAGGAGGGTCAACCAAAGCAGCAAAAGTTTTTGGCCAGAAAATAAAAACAACGAGCTACAACAGGCTTAGACCTCCTATGTGGGTCAATGGAACTGTGGAGTTAAATTATAATATAGATAAGAATTTTTTTCCAGTTTGTAATAAACCAGAGAAATCCTACAACCTTTCATTTCCATCATATTCATTTTCTTCAATCATTCCTTTTGTTTTATGATCATTAGAACGTTTGTTTCTCTATTCATTTCCCCCTCCTCATGACAAAGACTCAAACTGCCACCACACCAACCTCTCTCCCAAAAAGACCATCCATAGTCACCGAGGGCAACAAAACACACGCTGCCTCCCGAAACGGCCCCAGCTCCATCCCTGTTAAAGCCAGCAGCACAGGGCAGGCCGGAGTAAGTACAGGTCTGAATGCAGCATAGAAGTTAAGACCTGCGCTCAGGTCAGGATGGATGGATGCTCAAGTTTACAGTTTGAAAGAGAAAGGATGTTTAACTGAGTTTGGTTGGTTTGAAAGCATCCAAACCTCCACTGATTTCTAATTTATTCAATTACTGTCAACACTACTCAAATCCTTTACAATCATCACTGATGGCATCCTCACACTCAAACAAATAAGACCCCATTTGTGTGATTTTTCCTTCATCCAAACATGTTTTTTTTTCTGAATTGCATGGCTCTTCATGTAGATTAAAGCAAATACATCCTTCGGAGGTAAAAGCATCTTCTCTCCTGGAAATGTAACTTTCGTTTTGTTGTTGTTGATTTTCAGAGTGGTGCAAAACAACCTGGAGCCAAAACCTCTGCAAGGCCTGGAGGTACGGAACAAGGACATTACACCTCATTTTTGTTATTTTGATTGATGGACTTTTCATTTTTTGTTATTTTTTATAAGTAAGACTTAAGAATTACTTATGATGTGTCATATTTTTTGTGATACAGCTAGTGCCAAGAAACCTCCCACTCCAAAAAATGAAAAAGGTAAAAAAAAAAAAAAAAAAAAATAGAAGCAAAAGCACAACTCATTAGCGATCACTTTAAGCCACCGTGCCAAAGTCTGATCAGGTTAATCCTGGATCATACTTGGGGCAGCTTTCAGTCAGCACAGCGCTTTGTTTGTTTTTATGATTTATTCTTGTAAATTATTTTCTTTCATGCCTGACCGCTCACTTGCTTCAAACCGCTGACACTTCTGACACTTCTCTGATTGTTTAAGATGCCAAGAGTGGACAAAGCAGCCCTGGTACTCCTAAGTCCCCCACTAGCCAAGCAAAGGCGGCGGCCGAGGCCAACAAAGTGAAGAAAGTGGCCGTGGTGCGCTCTACGCCCAAATCCCCAGGCTCGCTGAAGAGCCGCCCGCCCGCTCCTCTGGCTGCAGCAGCACCCATGCCGGACCTGAAGAACGTCAGGTCCAAGATCGGCTCCACGGAGAACATGAAACACCAGCCAGGAGGTGGAAAGGTAGGATTACTCAGGGTACTCCTCATACTGCAAAAAGGCTCTTGTGTAGTTTGCAGAGGTGAGGTTTGGGTCCATTAACATTTTTCTGTTCAGTCTGATCTGCTTTGGAGGCAGAAAGAAGCTTATTGGTTGATTTCAAACTCAGTAGGTCAATTCAAAATTCTCTCTCCACCGTTTGGTGCTTTCCAACGGAGGCTGCATGGCACCAATTTAGATCTAACCAAAGAGGTCGAATGTAAACTTAAAAGATGTCTATTCTTCTAAAAAGATTGTAGTGCATCTCCATAAAAAGCATTGGCAAAAGAAGAGATTCAAGATTTTGAATCCTGCATTGTTAACAGACATGTGCAGGCCTTATGAAGCACAATGCTTGACACCATATTACAGCCGCAGACAAGAACCACCTGGTGTCAGGACCCCCGTGTATCACCTGCATGCCCAACAGTTTAGTGGTGGAACGGATCACAGTCATGGATCAACTCGGTGGACTGTGTGTGATCAACAGATCGATTAAAAAATATACCATCAATGTGTAAAATAAATGTACTGCCGCTAAATCCCTGTGCAGAGTCTGAGTGAAAAGAAAGCCTGTAAGCACTTTCTTAATTCAAAGTAATTGAAGGATTATTTTACTGCTTGTATGGCATCATTTGAGGTGTAGCAGACGCGAAACATAACTGAGGCGCATGGAGATGTATTGTTATTCGTTCTGCTTTCTTTTTGGCCGATCCGACACAAATCTGTGATCTGATACAAACCATGAGATTTGTAATCTCTTGCACCACTAGAACAGTTAAACACCTAACGTACATGAGAGAAACATACATACTGTATGTTTTATAAATAACATAAATCAGAGTCTGAACAAAGACAAAGAAAAGTGTCTCGGCCCTCTGAGGTTTGAATCAATCAGTGAGGAATGTTTTTGGACCTCAGTCTCTTCAGGTGCTGTGTGTACCTGTGTTTTAAGAGTGTTCATGTACTGCATGTGTGTGCATGTGTCGGTGTGTGATGTGTGTGTTTTGTGTGTGTAAATGTGTGAGGTCCTTTTCAGCATTCAAACCCCTTTCAAGTCTTTGTTCTAATTTTGTATCGGGTGCAGTCACGTGTCTTCCTGCCAATATTTAGAGGATCTTCAGTTGTGATATTTATGGAATAAAATGAACGACAGAGTAGAGAGAATGAGAATTAAAAACTCCAGGACAAATGATTCCCTCCACCCTCTCTCACTCTAACACGACCTCATGCATGCCGTTAACACAAAGCAACACGAGTCCGTTTTCTTCACAGCTCATTGTTTCACTTCATCGTCTTCTACGCTCAACATTCTAAAAGCTGACGTTTTCATTCTTCCAGGTACAAATCCTTGATCAGAAGTTGGACTATAGTAATGTGCAGGCTAAGTGTGGCTCCAAAGGCAATTTGACACATGTACCCGGTGGCGGCAAAGTGAGTAACTGAGGGATGAACTCAACACCAGACTCTTGAGTATCTCTGCAGTTATGATCACCAAAAACAAACTTTTGGTAAAATAAAAACTAAGTGCTCTCTTATTTTTGTGCTCTCCCCTGTTCACATGCTCAGAAGATGGACTTCAAAAAGAATCTGTGCAGTCACAGCTGGCTCAAACATAACTAATATGGCACTGAATTATTTAGAGTTTTGTACTAAGTTGTTTAGACTAAAGGTTAAAGCTGCATCTAACCAAAAGACCACTGCTGTAATGCATTCAAGCTGGCATCTGTAACATAATATTGGTTTAAACAATGAGCCAGTGCAATAGGAGTATCATGCACTGAAGTCCTATAAAATATCCCCCTGTAGTATCAAAGATGTATTTCTCATGTTGCAGTGGTTTAATGAAAATCTGTGTGATAAAAAGATGCAAAGTTATGGATGGCAGCTTAAATGAAGCGAGTCAAAAAACGGTCTAGATGTCATCCCTTCATCATTTTATCTTCTCCTTTGAGCTGCTTCCCCTCTGGCAGCTTTCCTCCTTATCCTTTCTGATTATTGTTGTTTTCCCCTCTCGCACCGTGCAGGTCCAAATCCTGGACAAGAAGCTGGACTTGGCTAACGTCCAAGCTCGCTGTGGCTCCAAAGCCAACCTCAAGCACACTCCTGGTGGAGGCAAGGTGAGAGATCTGGATGCTGATTCAGCATTTTAGGAAGAATGACATTGAAACACTTGCAAAAATGATTAGTTAATTTTAATGTAAAGTTGTATTTTGCCGTGCAATAGTACAATTAGTTTAAATGTCCCATGAATTACTAAATATCTATTTACAATAGCTATTATTTGGCCCATCGATGACAAAAAAACATGTTTTATAGTGTTTGTTATTTTCTGGAAGATAGAAAAATACTGAGTCCGCACACCAGAAGCTGCTCCAATTAAATTTAATTCATTGGAAATATCACCACATGTAACGTTTGGGGCCCTCGCCCTTCATCAGACATGAACAAGTGAATGGACACACCTCCACATATATCCAACCCCTGAGGTCACCTGACAGGTCATGTGATACAAAACCAGGAACAATCAATATAAGCTATGCAAAACATTCATGTTGAAGGTCCACAGGATACTTTCTGGAAACCATAAAAGAAAAGCTTTTGAAAAAGTAACTGACTTAGTTTAAGATGTGTCACATGTCACTCCCCTGTTGTGTGCAGGCTGTACTCTCTAACAGTTACAGGTTTTCACTTTGTTCCCTGTTTACTGAGAACTTCTTTCAAACTCTTCACTTATATTCATTCTTTCGAAAACAAGGCTGACTCACTGTCGTTGCAGTAGTGTCTCTCAGTGGTTCTCCTTACCTCTGCACTTTTCCAGGTTAAAATCCTTGATCAGAAGTTGGACTATAGTAATGTGCTGTCTAAATGTGGCTCCAAAGACAATGTCAAACATGTACCCGGAGGTGGTCATGTGAGTAACTGAGGGACCTTCTCATCTCTGCAATTACGCTCATAAATCCTTGTTTTGAATAAATCAAAGCACTTCCCCTTCCTCTTTAATCAGCCATGCTCCATGGTTAGCTCTCTCTCTCTCTCTCTCTCTCTCTCTACCCTGAGCCTCCAGATCGTCCCTCAAACATCTTATTTCCTCTCAATGAAAAAGGTCCTCATGCGCAGCCTCGGCCGCCGTTTCTTCCTAGCAGGATAACCGACTTTCTTTTCCCACGTATCAACTTTCCAGGTTCAAATTCTTGAGAAGAAGGTGGACGTAAGCAATGTGCAGTCCCGCTGCGGCTCCAAAGATAATATTAAACATGTACCCGGTGGTGGCAATGTGAGTAGATTTGGGATTGAGCTCGTGGCAAGCTGCAGGTATGCAGCTGTCGCCAGAAAATCCTATTCTTGTTGCCTCTCCTGAATGCATCTTCACGAAGGAGCAGGATGTCAGAGTGCACGAAATCTCCCATCCGTGTGAAACCTGTTTTCCTCCCCACAGACCTGTTAACACCTCCTATTAACAGTTTGATATTTAAACGTGAACACACCCACCATGAGCATTTCATACTGAACACTGGAACAGCACTAAACTGTACAAACACTCTACTCCCTGTAGCTTTCCTTCCTGCACGTACTGATGTCTGAATTAGTTGTATATCTGAGTCCTTTTGTCAGTGTGAAGTCACTGTGAGTGCTCTCAGTGCCTCCTCTGTTACAGCTAACAGAGTTATGTAATGCTCATGGTCTAATGTTGAATCTGTGCTTGTTGGTTTGACCGTGATAACAATCTGACCCCCTAAAAATGGCTCCTAAACAATATAAATGGAGGACCATTCATGCCATTGTGATAAATAATAAGATCCTCTTGGGCGCCGGTGGCCTAGTGGTTAGTGTGCGCGCCCCATATATGGACGTTGGAGTCCTCTAATTAGATCCTCAGTCAGGATAACCTCTCTATAAGGAATGATGTAAATAAGGATAAGAATATCAGGGTAGCTCATAACAGGATAAGATGTGCAATACGTGGCCCACGATAATATCCAAATACATCCATTCTGAGATATATTGCTGGACAATCATATGATGATACATCTTTAATTCTGATTAACAAAGAAAAATAAAATGCGCCTAAATAGATAAAGTGCAGGATAAATGTATAAAATCACAGAAATTCAGAGTCCCTCTCACCTCTCATCATCTCAATAACTGTCCTGGTACCTTTAAATAATGTTTCATATTTTCTGAAATCTATAAAGTTTCTCAACAAATTTTTTTTTAAAAATCATAAAATTCTTATTTTGAAATAATCTTTTAGCATCCTTTAAGATAAAGTTTTACAAATTGTGTAGTTTAAATTTGATTTAAATTAATTGATTGTTTCAACCTCAGCCTACAGACCAAAAGAAAAGCTACAGAACAGTTTTCTTTATTTTTGATTTGAAGGTTTTCCATTATAATTGACCTACAGGATCTTTTTTTATCACATTGGCAGAAGTTGGCGTCTAATCAGAATGCATGAATCCTGTGTGAGGATGTCTAAATTCAAACTGACCCTAGCTTTAAGCTGCAGGATCAGATACTATTCACAAAGAGAAAATCATTTTTTTTAAAGATTCTAAGTTTCCTCTGAACTAATTGTGTCATAAAATCGTCTCTGCTCTGTAACAATGAGTCTCTGTCCTCGGCCTCTTCACTGTGCCTGTTGATGTGAGTGCCGAGATGACCTCAGCTGAGAGACTGAGTGCTTTGTGTGATAACAGGAGAGCCTGAGATGAGGTCACTGAGACGACCGTTAACTCCAATCGACATGAGACATGAGCGTGTCAAAGAGTGCGGATTATCATCGACATTAAATTGGATAATTTTTCTGCATTTTGTTTGCTAATTAAGGTTACAACGGTCATGGATGGCATGACAAGACTTTAATATCTAATGAAGTTTGTCTTCATGTGAACGATTTGATGGATCTGTGTTTCCCTCCTTTCCTCCCAGTAACAGTTTTAGAAGACTAACTGGACAGTTTCTGAGATCAGTCCCCCTGTAGCTGCTGCATGCAAACTAAACTTAAAGTGACCGATGTCTCTCTGACGTTTGTTTTTGTTCTGTTTTGTCGCCTTCACAGGTTCAGATTGTGCACAAAAAGATCGATCTGAGCACCGTTACATCAAAGTGTGGATCGAAAGACAACATTCGTCATAAACCAGGTGAGGATGTGTTTGTAATGTCCTGCAAGACAAAAAGATAAACAGCCAGCACAAACTTTAGAACGCTTATATACAAAACCTATAATTTATGCTGTTGATTTTTATATATTTTTCCCAATAAGGCTAGTTTAAAATCACATTTTTCATCAGTGACCGTGCACTGGCTAAGTGGTGCAATTTAAAAACTGAGTGTGTTTCTACACTTCAGAAGGTCTTACTTCCTGTTTACTTTATAGACTAAGACCTTGGATTAAAACATGAAAAGAGCACATGAAATACAGCTTTCATGTTGAAAACAGTGTTGAATAGGGACTCCTGACTCCTTTAGCAAGGCCAACCTGTCCTGTTTTAAATGACTACAGGTTGTTACTCACTTTCACCTTTACTTGCACCTTTAAGAGACCTTTACTCACAGAGCCTCTCAGCTGGTTTCATTTCAGTAATTGTTTGAAGGCCAAACACGCTGATAATGGTGTAATGTTTCTGTCTTCAGGTGGTGGAAACATCGAGATCAAACATGAGAAGCTGGAGTTTAAAGTCCAGTCTAAGGTCGGCTCTCTTGACAACATCGGCCACGTTCCAGGAGGAGGAGGGAGAAAGGTAAAAATATCACAATCAAACTTTATGTTAAAAAACGCCTCACTGCTTCTTAATTCTGTCTGTTTTCATGTTGTCACCTTTTCATATTTCTGCTGCTTAATGTAACACAGCTCGAGCACCTGTTCTACTTTCTAAAAAGATTAGGTTTTCAGTCATTATGAAGACCTGCAGACTCACAGTACCTGAACTCAGCATGAGCAGCAGTTTATCCATAGAGCTGTTCTTCTTGTTTTTTGCTCATGACGGTTTTAGTGGGTGAAACACTGTCAGCAACTCAGAAAACTTAACACCTCCCTAACAGCAACACCCGGGTCATCTTAACACAAATGTCCTAAACAACTACAGTATTCCACTGATATCTTTAGAGGTGTAACAATCCCTCTGAAAGTTAAAATAAACATCTTGATATTCAATTCTCCCTTATCTGATTCCTCTGACTGCAAAACTGTAAAAAGCCTGATGAGATAAGAGAGCTGGAGATCAAGACATGTACACAAAATAAGCTTCATATGCAGCAACAAGTGGTTTGCAGATATTTCTTTGCCCTTGATGTCGCCTGCCAGGCAACTACTTGGTAAAAACATTTTTCCTATTGTTCCAAATAAAGTACTAACTGGAGCTGTAGTGCTAAAAAGAGTTGCTCTTCATGCAATACTCATACAATTGCACAAACACTACTCTGTCATTTTGACTTTTGACTCCCTTTGTATTAACATAGGTTGCAATGGTGACCTAAAATTTTAAAAGTGTGAAAAAATTGGTCTCCTAAGAGATCCAAAACGCTCCATGCTGACCTTTCCCGAGAAGCATTTCCCTCCATGTGACACTTCACAGAGAATAGTCAAATAGCATGCAATCCAAAATGCAACCAGTTATTGGTAAGGAACTATGGGTATTTGAAAGCAACCCTGATGTGGGCTTATGTGCAATTTAGAAAGACTGTGGGCGAGAATAAGGGCTTTAATTTATTCCACCACCAACAACGTCATCTATGCTTTGATTTGGTTGCACTAATTATTATTCTAAACATTAATTGTATCTGTGACACTTTTTCATTAGCTAGACTGTATTCAGAAAAAACAACAGCTGTTTTTTACAGATGGGTAGTGGCTCAGAATGATTCCCTGACTTCAGAGAGCATATTTGTGTTCACTCCTAAATGGAAGCTTTCTGGCAGCTGTATTTTTTATTTTTGATTAGCAGTTAGAGATTCATGCGCTGGATCATTTCAAAACAAAGCGCTGTCACACATTTCCTTTACCCACAATACAGCACATAAATCACCATTAATGATATATCTGCTGAGATTCACACAAAAAAGAATCTTTTAGAGCTAATATTTCATGATTAGTATCGCTCAACCTTTCCTCTAGAGTAAAGCATTAGTGCTTCTCTCCCTCTATTGTTTCCATTTTCTCCATCCAGTTATTTTTGTGTTTCTCATGATTGATTTTTCTTCTGTTGTTTTGCCATTCCATTTTTTCTCATATGTTGTGTTGCATTTTGATTTCTGTTGACACCATCACGTGTATTTTTGTTGCATGCCTTGTCATTTCCCTTGTCGGGGGGCTCCTCTGTAGAAGGAGAAGGGAGCAGAGGGGAGTACCTCAGACAGCCTCTCCATCCCCTCCCCTGCTGTCACCCCCCCTCAGTCACCTCAGACTGTCCCTTCAGCACCCATCACACCCATCCTGACGAACCCCCTCATAAAGATTGAGGACTCCTGTAAGTACTCACGAGCCTGATAAGGGTGTTAAACAGCTGCACAGATGTTTAGTTTGTTACTGATAATGACAGTTTTCATCCATAAATGTAGAAGTTTTTCATGGGTTTCAACTCGTAGTCCAGAGAACAGGAATGGGGGAACTACAGGGGGCTGGATTGTTTGTATAGGCGAGAACAATAGGGTGGTGCAGGGTATACGCAGGTATTCTTTATGCTGTCCTCCAGGATGTCTAGCAATGCCAACTGAGCCTATCAACTCTCTCTCATTATGTCCATATTATGCATTCAAAGTAATCAGTGATATGCTGTTAGAGAAAGAGAAATTAAAGCTTGTGGAGTGCTGGGTAAGGTTGAAAAGTTACCTAAATACAAATTGAGAAGTGACCAGTGGATGTGGGCGGCACATCTGTAGACAAATTGGCCACTTTCAGTGGGTACGCATGGCTAGTGGAAAAATGTGCATTCTGTCTCACTGCCTGCCCTGGTGCAAAAAAAGAAAGAAGCAGAGGATAGTCTACCTGAATTCACCTGTCCAACAAAAAAGGCTGCACAGGTGTTACAGTGAACTGGGCAGAGGCATTTTAGGCACAGCTGCCTCAATGGAAACAGTAACACAACTGCTCGTATTTTGCATTACAGCTCTTACATATTTAATATAATAATATAATAAATATAAATATAATTATATTATATTTGATATAATAATATATATTTATATATTATTATATAAACCAGATTTTATGTATCTGTTAGATGAATATTACCGTTTTTTTATCTAAAAATATTTTCACCACAAAGTTAAAAGCCTTACTCCTTTGTTTGTTATCCAGAATTTAAAATAAATACATTTTAACATTTTGACTACACTGTTTGTTCTCACAGAAGAAACATGAAGGTTCATTGAATAAATTATATGTTGATCAAGCAAAGATTAAAACTAATTAATTTTGATCATCTGTAATTGTTTAACGATTCCCAATTATTAATTCTTAATAATAATAATCTGAGCATGGTAGATTGAATATACGAGGTCTTCAGGTCAATTAGGGGAACTTTGGATCTTTTACATCATCTTCCCTAATTTTATTTATATATAAGTATATTTATAGATATATATAAAATGTATATTTTTTAAATATTATTTTGTTTATTTGTGGTGATTACTTAGTCAGCTGCATGCTGTTGGAGGAATGAGGTAGCCAACATTCACAAATGAAAATGTTTGTTTTTTAATCATTCTAAATAAAGTTTCAAACATTTGAAAGAATTGGCCAAACCTTTAAAGACTTATTGTAGTAACTTGATATTAGCCACCCTTAAAAATGGCCTTTCCATCTCTTTGGGGAAGAACATGCAATAATGTTTGACAGAATGTGCAAATCATCACATTAGGTCAAACATTTGCTGGTTGAAGCTCCTCACGTGTTCGGATTTTGTGCTCCTTGTCAAAAGAAGCAGAAAATATCACTCTGGGCTCTATGAAATTGTGACATAGTGAAATTTCTGACATTCTTTTATATTAATCTGAGATTTAGAAGCAGTTGTTTCATTATCACTCAGGACTTGTGTTAGGCATTCAGTCGGCCAGCAGAGGGCGCCCTGCATCTCTTTAGACATTTATTCCACCCAGCATGTGGGAATGACTTTTTCTGTGATGTTCCTGCAGATTGAGAGCCACAAACTGAGCTTCCGTGAGACAGCCAAGGCCCGCACTGACCACGGCGCTGAGATCGTCTCTTTGGAAGACTCCCCCCACCAGCTCAGCAACGTATCCTCCTCCGGCAGCATCAACATGGCCGACTCCCCGCAGCTCTCCACGTTGGCCGACCAGGTGTCCGCCTCCCTGGCCAAACAAGGCTTGTGAATGCACCTCCTCCTCCTCTTCCTCCTCCTCCTACTCCCCTTCTCCAACCTCTCCCTCCACCTCCACCTCCTACTCCACCTCCACCACACGTCCACGTTAGAGGAGTTGTGATGCCTTCCTCATTATGTTCACAGGACTTTTTTAGCTACCCATCACTGTTTATCCTTCACTAACTGTTCTTAAAAGAAAAAAAACAGATTAACATTTAGGCCAACATGTATTGAATTTCTCTCTGTGGTCTTTATTTGCTCTTCTACCTTTTGTAAGTTTCCCTTTAAGAGTCAAAGCACCCCAGCAGAGCCAAGTTCTCCCTGTGAATCTGACTAATTCTCTTCATGCATATCCTGGTGGATCATCCAAACACCCGGTTTCCTGTCAACATCGACTGTGAACCCTTTAGGAAGTTTTAAATGTCCCCTTCGATGGGTGTCCACTTCTGTTTAGTTTTCTTTATTTTTAATTAAAGCTAGAACTTGTCAAACGGAGGGAAAGCAGACTGTTAGGTGCCAGTTTGTGCAAACGCTGAAGAAGGAACAGTGACAGGGTACAGTGAGGGGAAGACTGTTTCAAGAAAAGTAGCAATTTGTTTTTTGTTTTTTTCGTAAAGGCAGGAAAAAAAAATGCTTACAGACCTCGCTGCTGTCTTTGCTTTGTGTAGTCCCGACATGTGCGGCACCTCTGTAGGTGACCCGGGTGCAACCTGGATTTAAAAAAAAAAAAAAAAAAAATACAGAACGGCTAGAGTAGAAACTTTGGTTTGTGTTGGGCACAGTTTTATAATCGTACTCTGTGGATATATGACATGTATTTGATATGAAGAAACATTTGTATTGTGCCTGCTACTGTCAGTGTTATTTTGATTTGATTTTTTGTTACTGCTCTATTTGTAAATGCGCTTCAGCTTTGACATATGAGGAAGACAACTAACCTTTCAAGTTTAACTTTTATGGCCAAATTATGACAAGGAAGCTCATCACTGATTACAGTGTTTAACCTGCATATTAAACGTAGCCAGAATAACGTTTAAGGCAATTCTTAAACAACTATTCTTAAAGCGAGACTACGTAACTTCTGCTAAATATAGGCCTCTTAGATGATGCTATATGCTAAGCTAACTAAGCCAACTCCACATGGTTCACTGATTAGTCGGGTATTTTCCGGCAAAAACTGTTTTGTCCTTTTAGAGGTTAACCAATGAGTGCTGGAGGGAGTAACCATTAGCCAATCAGTGCCAGGGGCAGGACAAATGCAGTTGTCATTGCTAGGTGTGTTGCTGCAGTCATGTGCTCCTCTGGATGGTTCAAGTTTTTGAGTTTTTGGAGTTGTTGTTCCGACTTGAGTAGGAGTTCATGTGCATTTTCCAACCCGGAAACTCGTTCTTCCGATGTGTCGGACGCCACATGAATGCAGGGTGTGTTCAGCCACGATGAAACATAATGAAATAAATCAAAATTAAATCTCTGACACAACAAAAAAAAAAAAACATACTTCAGAGGTCTTAAACCGTTTCAAACCTTTTAAAGAAAAGCTGTTCAAATATTCCTCAGATCAGATTTAATGACGGCCATGATGATTGCATACGAGCCAAAAAAGCGCCACAGTCGAGACCAAAACAGTTCTTCTTCTTCTGTGGTTACGCTCCATTTAAAGCGACTTTGTGGTGTTTGAAACACTTTTTAACACATCGAGGTTTATCTAAATTTCTCTTCTGATTGTGTAACACGTCTTACTCAGCCACCTATCAGGACAAACACATACCTCAAAGCCATGAACAACTTTTCACACTGAGCGTAACCTTGTTGTTTAACTGTGTGTCAGAACAGAGAAGGAGGAATAATGACAGCTGCCACTGATATGACATTTTTTTTCTTTATAAAGCTAGCATGTCTTCTCGGAGGCTTAGTTTGTTTTTTATTTGCTCCACTCCCTTAAAACAGAGGCTAAATGTTAGCATGGATATGCATCAATGTTTACTTCAACCCGACGACAGTTTCAGGTGGATTCATTGCGCTCGTGATTGGCTCAGTGAAGTCAAACTGAAGATAGAAACAAACTGAAAAGTTGATAGTTCCGTCTGATTTCAGGCAAAAGCTACAACTTAGCGTTTAGCCAAGTGTAAAGACGTCCCAGAAATGTTTGATTGACCTAACATCATGCTAGCTAGCAGACACTAACAGTTGCTAGTAATGCACCAGATGAAGTGAGGCTGCAGCAGAGAAACTTCTGAGTATATAACTACACAAAGGCTGCATTACACTTATTCTAGAATTAATCCTAAAGACAAAGAGTGTGTGTTTACTTCACTCAAACATAGTTACATAGTCTCACTTTAAAAAAGAAAAGAAAAAAGAAAAAGTAGTATTTTAAAATTCATTGACCAGAAAGAGAACGACTGTCTGGAGAAAGAGAGGGATGGATGAAGGATGGATGAAGGTTGTTGATGGATGGATGGATGGATGGGTTGATAAGGCCAAGTTGAGATGAGGGATTTTGGGACGCGACAAGATGAAGAAGAGAAACTGTACAGCGATGAGCTCATCATCAGTTAGACACATGACACCTGTACCCACGTCAGCTGCTAGATTTCATCTTCAGGTCTCAGAAAAACAGCAACATGAACAAATGGGCAAAAGTATGTGGACACCTGAAGTCGCATCAATGAAACCAGTTAATCCAAAACCATGCTGCTCTTCTTCTTCAACACCAAACTGGGATTCTGTGCGCTCAGGCAAATTAAAAACAGGAAACACACAAAACTTAAACAGAGGTTCCTAAACTTTTTTGGCTCGTTCCTACGGAAGCCCGAAGCGGACATGCATCCAAGCATTTCGCTCTCTTTGTCTTCCTGTGATAACGAGTCATTTCCGGTTGTTTTCCTGGGATCTCGACTTCTTCATCTCTTATCACCAGAGTTACAAAAGCACAAAAAACCATAGAAACAGGTTTCACCAGAATATTGTTTTGTTTTCAAGATCGCCACAAAACGATCCCGTTATCACGAGAAACAAGCTTCAAAACGACTGAAATGACTCGTTATCGTATACAAGTGGAGAGAACAAAATACAGGGATGCATGTCGTCTTAGTGACTCTCCTGGGTTCATCTTTTAATTTAGTTATTTTCAGAAGCCAGGGAAGATTTAAAAAAAAAAAATTGCCATGAAGTGAGGAAAACGTTTAAATTTGAGCAGGTCTGAGATATGTTGTTGTTTTAATGCTGTCCTTTCCTGTGTCCTGTCTTCTGTGATCACAAAAATCACAATTTTCTATACTTAAATACGTTTAAAACTCGAACCAATGAACCACAATTTGTCTTGATTTGTTTAAGATTGAGAAGAAAAATCACTTTTAAAAACACCTGTACACAGATGGAAAATTAGAGGGAAAAAAAGAAGGGATTCCTCCTTAAAGATGGAAAAAAACTATGACCCTGCTCCCCCTAGTGGTGGCTTTTATAATGAGTGCTGAATGCTGGTTTCGTTAATTGGAACAAAAGGGCCTAGCATACAACAGAACAGAAGTGTTCAAAAGTTAAGTAGCAAGAAAGGCTAATTAAAAAAACTTGTGTATAATTGTCAATTCATAGTTTAGAGAACAGTTTTCAAAACTCAGGATTTTTAAGTTGCTCCCCCTAGTGGCAGCTTTTATAATGAGTGCTGAAGGCTTGTTTCCTTAATTGGAATAAAAAGTGGCTATCGTGAAAAAATCCCTGAACAGAGGTGCTCAAATGTTCAGTAAGTTTGCCGAGTCGTCCGCATACTTTTGTCCATTTAATGTGTTTTTATTGAAACGCCACAGAACAGGAGAGTTTGAGGGAGTTCCTGCAGACTTTATCGCAAAGAATCTTGTGTTTGATCAACGATATGAATGCAACAAGCTGCAGATTCAAAAAGTTTTCAATAAGTTAGAAAAATAAAAGCATGAAGGGGCTCTAACATGTCCTCATGTTGATAAATATTCATCACTAATACTCCCATGAATATATAGTGGAAGACCTTCTTGCATGCACCTCATGTAAGAGCCAGCTCGTCTGCTTGTTGCCTCCCTTTCTTTTTGTATATCCTGTTAGTGTATGCTCTCTGGATCCTGAGGGATATACCAAATCTGCTCCCGGCTGTGTGTCAAAATAAAATCTTTATAAATCACAAATACTTTAAGTTAACGATCAGACAGGATTTAAGTGCGTGCTTGCAACATTATCTGCATGCTTCCTTATTCTTTTCAGACAGAGCACAGTCATCTCAGTGTGCAGGATGGAGATGTGTGTGTGTGTGTGTGTGTGTGTGTGTGTGTGAGGGTCTGGGAGTCGATCCCACTGCAGAAGAGGCGATGAAGGTGTGCGGTAACGTTTGTGTCCGGGAAAGTCTCTGCAGTAACAAAACTCATCACCTTTTTTTTTGTTCTTTTGTTTTGTTCTTTTGTTTGGGTTCTTTCTGACGCTGTACAGTTGTGGAAATGTGATTGTTCTCGTTATTGTGCATTTTATCAATAACTGGTTTATGATGATACTTGTTGCTGTATATGTGTATTTGAAAATAAATGCTATGAAGTCACCGTTTTGTTTTTGTCGTGATTAGATTTCCAAAACAAGCTAACATTACTTCATCTTTAAAGGTCACATATTCTGCTAAATCCTCTTCTCCATGTTTCTCTAACTCTAATGTGTCTCTAGTCTGTCTACAAACCCCCCAATGATGAGAAAAGTCCATCCTCTCCGTCTTTTACCTGCTCCACTTTTCAGAAAATGTTTCCCTTCATGACATCACAAAGGGCAGTAGCCCCTCCCCCAGGTGGGTGACACTCCCACAGCTAGGTGTTTGTTCTGCCCTCTGAGTCTGCCTTCTCACCGTAAACAATAGGACATGGAGCGAGAAAGCACCGAGACACCCAAGCCCTTCCAGAGAGGGGGCGTGGTCAGAAACAGCTCATTTACATATTTAAAGGTACAGACACAGAAACAGTCTGTTCTGAGCAGGGCTGAAATAGAGGGGTTTATAGACATGATCAAATACAGGATCAGAGTGGATTTAGAACAAGAAACTTCACAAACATGTTTTGAGGAGCTCTGAGAATTATTTAAACTGGTTGTAAAGGAGGATAAATGGTGAATGGACTTGAGCTTTATTTATTTTCTAGTCTTCTGACTCTCTTTCACACCTACATATTCACACACTGATGGTAGAGGCTGATATGTAAAGTGACCATCAGAAGTAACTAATCCCATTCACACACAGCAGACGAAGCAATTCAGGGTGACTTGCCTAAAGACATATCAGACATGTAGATACAGGAGCTGGGGATCGAACCCCCGACCTTCCAGTTGAGACGACCGACTCTACCAACTGAACCACAGCCGCCCCTGTAATATGCAATATATATTTCAGGCATTGAGCAGTGACTCCCCCAGCTGTTTCCCACATTAAAAATCACTTCATGAAAAACAGTCAGTCATTGCTGATGGTCTCGTTTGATCTTGTAGGACATAAAAACTCATCAAGATTAATATGAGTCTGTTTAATGACCAGTTAAAAACACTTTGAAGACATCAAAGACGACTCTGACAAGCAGGGATTCAATGTTTCACTCTTAATTTGTATTGCCCAACAATGAAATATGTTTGCTGCAGGCCTCATCAAACACACACACACACACACACAGACACACTCCCATGTGCACTGAATTGTTTCTTTCCCAGGATGCACAACGATATGGAGGAGTGTGTAGAGTGTGAATGTGCCCTCCTGGCTGTGACCCGGTGGATGAGTGGATGAGTGATTGGAGACAGTTTGGACACTGAAGGACTCGAGGCCAGACCAGCTCCGCCAAGTTAAACATAAATGTTTTAATGGTACTATTTACAAAAAAGAAAAAACAATTCTGCTTTTTGATTAGGTTAACTGCTGCAACAATCGAACAGGTACATTGACATCTTAACTACAAAAGAAAAAAAACAGTGATTGAATGGCTGTGGCATAAAAAGGAGGTGTAAAATGAAAACAACCATAGATTTTTTTTGCATAGCAATTAGTTACTTAAGAAGGGGGGGGAGGGGGGGAGGGGGCGGAGAGTGTGGTTATGATGTTTGAGTCTGTGTATGAGGAGGAGGAGGAGGAGGAAGAGGAGGGGGGAAAAAGAAAATCCATGTTGATCAATCTGAGAGTGAAACTATCAAACAGCAGAACATATTCCCTTACGTTGAAAACCTGAGCTCGGGGTGGATTCTAGCTGAGAGCTGCTACATTTGTGATGTTTGCACGAGAACAGTTTGTCAAGCCGAACCAGAAGAAGAGGAGTAGAGGGCGAGAGGAGGGGTATTTTGTTTTATTATTCCACATGTTTTACTCCTTTAAATACAGCAGAGACTGTACGCTAAGGGGGGGGAGGAGAAGGTTGTGTTATAATCCTGTTAACCTGCGAGTTCATTCAGTAAGGGGAACTCCATCCATGTGCTGCTGTGATAATAAGACTAGCATTAGCATGTTTTCCCAGCATGCATCAGCGCTTTCTTTGAAGGGCAAGTGCTCAAAATGTCGCCCCCGGTCCTCTCTGTGCCGTCACCCTCTTTAAAACAGAACCGAGGGTAAAGAGAGTTCACCGGGGGGGGGGGGGGGCTGGACACTCTCAGAAAGAGACTGAAAAGGAATGATTTCACTATTTAAAAAGAAAAAAGAAAAAACAAACACACAAAATTATGTGTTACGCTGGAACAGACAGAAGAGACACAAATAAAACATGTCAGGAATGAAAAACAAACAAAGAAAAAGCAAAACCAACAAAACCAGACTTGGCAGTTTGGAGAAGTGCTCTGGTGATTTCAGGCGACCTCTAGAGGGAGAAGAAGGAACCACATCTCAAATGTACCTGTTTATTTGGATGAGGAGGAGGAGGAGGAGGAGGAGGAGAGGGGGGGGGTATTTTTTCTTGTTTTGTTATTTGTCACTCCACTAAAAATGTACATGGGAATTACAAGCAAACTAGTCAATAGAAAAACACCCTTTGGCCATATTTTGAGGAGTCCGCTACATAGTGCGCTACAAGTGTACACGCGACATATGAAACACCACTAAGCCCCCATGTACATTGTTTAGCCTACTACAGAAAACATTTTTTGTAACGTGTTGTTTTATACTTTTTTTTTTTTTTACATTTATCCTTTTTTTTCCTGTGACAAAAACAAGTGTAGGGAAAGGCTTCTATCTCCATAATGTTCACTAAAAACTGTGAAAGTATTAGACTGATGTTTGAATATCAAACAACAGGAACCCATTTAATATCTTATTCTGCTTTTGAGGTTCTGCTTGTTAATGCCAGAGAGGAGCTGTGGAGGGGGGGCGGGGCGAGGGGCGGGGCCTCAGCCTGTCAGTCATTCATCGGTGGGTGGAGGCCTTGTGTTTGGGGGCGAGGCTGCCGCCGCCGCCGATGTCTTCATCACCACAAGGCGGCTCCGTGTCGTCCGAGTCCAGCCGTCCGTAGGCCGTCACTCGGCAACCTGAGATGCTGCGCATTCTGGGCCTCATGTGGTCACTCTCCGGCTCGGGCTCAGGCTCCGGGTCCTCTGGCAGGGGGAAGCTGCGGCGCTCCCACGGTGCTACCGTCTGCAGAACACAAGACGACACAGCGCGTTAAATATGGTTTTATTTTATAATGGGACCAGTTTAAAGACTACAGTCCTCGTCCCAGTACGTACCCGCTCCTCAAAGGTGAAGTCGGGCGTGGAGCAGCGAGTGTCCTCACTGGACAGAAGCCGGTGGGAGTCTCGGGAGCAGGGCGTGTGGGGGTTGGAGGTGGTGTCCGGGCTGGGCGGGCTCATGGGCGACGGCATGTAGCTGTAATCGTGCAGCATGGGGCAGTGACCCGGGTCAGGGGACGCAGGCTGAGGGGTCGGAGGGTTTGTCCCGCACAGCAGCGGCGTGGTCCGCCCGTCCACCGACTTATACGACCTGAGAGACGACACACAGTCCAGAGTCAAAACCTACGATCAGAGACGAGTGTGTTACAGTGTGAGTGAGACCCGAGGGGGGGCCGGACTCACCTGCTGCCCCTCCTCTTAGCGGGAGCCAGAGCCATCCAAGTCCAACGGGAACGCTCCTGGTCCTCGTAGGGCTGATGGTGCTGAGTGAAGGCTGCGTCTGTCAGGTCCTCCACCTACAAACAAACAAACAAAACGCCATCAGGAAACCCGCTTCACACCACAACAGATGTTTATATTATAGAATTATGTTAGTTCTGGATCCAGTCTTTGTGTGTGAGGTCACATGAAGGTCAAAGGGGGGTTATTAAAACATGATGGTACAAATGTAGTAGGCTGAACTATGAATGACTGTCAGACATGTGCAACTTATCCCATTAATGACACCTGGACCTGCATCGCCTTTGACCACCAGGTGTCACTGTTAATTCACTGTCAGTGTAAATGTGTTAATATCTCTCATTATAACTAAACAGTGAATTATTACACTTATGTTGTAAAACACATCTACGACTGACTGATGTGCAAACATGGATCAGACCAGGTTTGTCACAACACCAAAATTTAAAAAAAAAAAAAAAATATATATATAAAGACCTGCTTGATACCATGGCAACAAAAATAGAAGCCCTAGGCGTGCAATGTTGGGCATCTTTGTGTTTTTAAGATAAAAAATTATTGCAGGCACTGCACTCTGTCTGAATTTACATACTGTTAATATTATTATTTTTTTCCCTCGTAGTCCGCTGCACAGCTCCTACATTGCATCTTTTGTGTTTTTTATCTTTATATTTTTAAATTCTATTTTATATATTGTAATATCTTCTTATTCTGTATTATTTAAGTTGTTGCTAGTTCTGCTTTATTTCCTTGTTAATTGTTTAGCACCAATACACCAAGTCAAATTCCTTGTAAGTGTAAATGTACTTGGCAATAAACCTGATTCTGATTCTGATTAATGGGCGGAGCCTGAGTGACATCACCCGTCTGTTCCTGCAGGGGGCGCTGGAGGCTCATCAGCAGCAGCCGCCATGTTGGAAATGCTGTCTCAGTCTAACTTTCAGTAAACCTAACGACAGGCTGAGAGCTGGAGCTGAGGCGGGTTCCTGATGAACCGTTACACCGCGCCCACCTGTCAATCATGTCAGCTACACGCCTTATTGTGAATAACTCTTATCCTTCATCAAATCAAAACTGATGACTTGTAAAAACCGTACAGCGTGTGCCCGTGATGACAGTATCTAATCAGACTAATAACATAAACTCATTAGAACAAGTGAAGGTGAACACTGACCTCTCGTTCATTCTCGTCTTCAGTGATTGGCTGAGAGAAAATGTCCACTGATCGCCAACTGTACACACAGAAATAAAAAAAAGTGAGAACAGGGAAACAAAATAACCAGACAGAGAGTTAGAGCGGCCCGTGCGTCAGAGCCGACAGGCCGCGGGGGACAAACACGATGATGGTGAGGCGTGGCGTCCTGAGCCGACCCGTGTGTTTACCTCGGGGTGAGGATCTCTTTGTACTGCAGCTTCTCCACTCGGGTGGTGGCGGCCACAGACATGGGGATCACGATGTTGTTGATGTCGAAGGAGCTTTCACCTCGCCTCCTCTTGATTGGCTGCTGCTGGAGGACAGGGACGAGTGATGGAGTCAGCATGGAGGATTCATTCAACAATACAATGGAAACTCGAGAGAGGACAAGCGTCAACATACTTATTAATAAATGTAAATATGTGTAAATATTTGTTTTCTACTCAACGCCATCAGATGTTTGCTCAGTTTTTGTTTTCAGTAACAACGCAGAAATCTGAAGTGATTTTATGACTTTTAAGGTCGGACTTTGTGGTGAAATGTTAAACACTGATATCTGTCTTCGTTTAACTCAACATTTCCTCACACAGATTCAACACTAACTGTTAAACTACACAGCTTTGCGTTTCCTCACACTTCCTGTCTCTGCAGCTGCAGAAAAACAAAATAAACCACGACGCCGAGAAAGTTTCAGTTTGAGTTTCAGTTAGTAAACGTCCTCACTATCACGGGCCTGCATGTTAACGAGGGCGGCGACTTTTCTAACATCTACAGCTCATCTTATTAAGTCCTCACATTGTTCTTCTTCAGATGTCAGGTTTCATATTTTACCTTCGAGGCTGTAACGATCATAGTCAGGCACGTCTAAACGTTTTAACAGAACAAAGGAACTAAAATAAAACATGTCGAAGAGCTTAGATGTAAAGTTTGAGATTAAACTGACAGGTCAGGTTTGGATCAGCGACTCTAAACCGTCATTCTGACTCACTGACATGTTGTCCCAGTGAGGGTCGTCACAGAACTAGAATTTAAAACTTGGATATGGATACCTGTTCTGATTTTAAAGTCAGAAAAATAAGTCAGAGTTTCCTCTTCACGAGAAATATCTTGTTTTTTTATCACCAAAAATTGCACACTGTGTTGAGTGTTAAAGTTGCTCTCCGTCTGCAGTAGACAGAATCGAACCCTCTGCATCCTGAAGGACTGAAGAAATGTCCCCGTTAGCCGACCTGTGAATACACAGCTTCTACCTTTTGCTTGCTTTTAGATCTGTTGTTTTTATTTGTTATTTTGATACTTTACCGTTAGTTTTGATGAGGTAACGTTTTTAAAAATC
Organism: Labrus bergylta; assembly: GCF_963930695.1. NCBI lineage: Eukaryota > Metazoa > Chordata > Actinopteri > Labriformes > Labridae > Labrus > Labrus bergylta. The sequence continues at coordinate 2,095,764 of NC_089215.1, read as the reverse complement.
AAAGTATCCATTACTTTGACAACCCCAATCCCCATGAGACCTTCAAGCCAATATAAAAAAACAGAGAAAGCAGCTTTGGTTTCCAGCGTGTCCTTACAGGTGTGTTGGGGACGCTCTGGCTGCCGGGGCCCAGCGGCGTGGAGTTCTCTGAAGACGTGGACAGCTGACGCGTGAGGGGGCTGTGGAGGGACGAGTGCATGTTGGCCAGAGAGGGGCAGGGGCTGCTCGACTCCAGGAACAGTTTAGGGGAGGCTGGAGGACAGTAGACATATTTAGCTCCTACATCACACTGCAAGGACTTTCAGATGGTTGCTGTACCCAGTTTACTCATCTCTTTGTCTCAATCTTTACACAAAAAGTCCTTCTGCTGCAAATCAGCATCCGTTACAAACACTATGAATCTTACATTGGATGGCTGTTTTCAGTTTGTCCATGTATACTCTACCTGTCTCTATCAAACAAATCATAAATAAACAAATGAATGAATGTTTTGAAACCAGAGCTCGGCTCATGAAAACACTCACTGTCAGTCCGGTCCAGAGAGTGCTCTCTTAACCTCTTGCGACTGTAGTTCTTGTCGTAGGGCCCCAGCGGGGTGGAGAGGCCCTGCAGCCGCTCCGTCTTACACACGGCCTGGCCCTCGAGGCGGGCCGCGCTCAGAGCGGCGCTGCTGCTGCCCACGCTGCTGTCTACTGCCCTCTGCTTGTCAGCACGGTTCTTATAGTGACCCAGTCCTGAAAGGCAACAAGAACCATTATTATGACTATTGTACAGAGGAGTCACACAAGTTTTCACCATAAATATATCATGTTTTCTATTTTATTTTAGGGACTGCATTTTGATAGTGGTGCAAGCTCCGACATTCATGAGATTATGAAGTTAAGAATAAAGTCTGCTGCTTCTACTGAGGCTGAGAGACAACAGACAGCCTCACAGCAGCTTCTGCCCCCTGCTGTTGAGAAATAAACGCTTACAGGAACAAACTGTTTTGTGAAATTAAAACAGCTGGAATTTAATAAACAGCCAAGAAATAAAGTGACAAGAAGAGGAGGGGAGAAGAGAATCTACGACTATTTTATCATCATTATTATCAACATTAATAACAAACACTCAACTGTGATGACTTTTTTATTGATTTATTTTAATTCTGCTTTTTTCTCCAACTTAATCTCAGTTTTCTGAACAGACCACTCAATCTGATCATCTTACTTCCGTATGTACAACAAATGTGATATTCTCAGGTAGCTTGCAGTGTAGTTAAAGGCAGTGAACATACACGCATAGTCCTGCAGGGGGCGCGCGCTTCTGGTGGCCCAGGAGGAGGGGCTCAGTTTGAATGTTGTGTTTACAAAGCTGCAGCAAAACATTTCTACTGAATCCTCCTTAAAACACTCAAGTGTCCACACCAAAGTCTGACATTAAGGGACTGGAATATAAAATGTTGACGGGCTTAAAGGAGGCTCAAAAAGCCTCCCCGAGTAGACGCATTTGTACTTACTGACTGCCATGAGTGAGTTGGTGAACTTGTGCTTCTCTTTGGACGAGGACAGCTTGTGTTTGAGCGAGAGCTTCTTCAGTGGTTTGCTCCTCTCCAGCGACTTCGTCTGCCACTGACTCTTCATCACCTGCTGCAGACGGAGGCCGGTACAAACGTCTGAGGGGGAGAAAACAAAGAGGAGATTACAACAACAACAACAACAACACAAAATAAGAGAGAGCAGTGTCGAGCCAGATACTTCAGATTCACCATCTGTAGCTCGACATTAGCGATTCACAATCACATGCAGCATTTATAAGAAGCCAAGGGCAATCTACTACAAGAGCTAATGCCAAATGTGTTGCTGTAAATACTACTCAGTCTCAATTATGGAGAATACAAATGTGGTTTTTCCATTTCCTTTCTAATCACAAAAATGAAGAAAAATAAGAAGCTTAAATCAGTGAGGAGAAAGCAGAGAGGAGTTTCCGGGTCACATGACGCACTCTACTGATGGACTAGATTGTGTAAATGGTTGAAAATGTTTTCTAAGAACTTCCTGGGGAGACGTATCTCCCCTGCCACTCCTTGTTTGTCTTCCTCGTCTTCCTCTCTGGAAGGAAACGGCTGGCGTAAACCGAGCGAGGTGCTGGCTGAACACTGACCGTCGGGGAAGGAGAGGATGGGGTGGACGCCAAGATCCAGTCTTGACAGGCGCTCCAGGGTGGGCAGCTCGTACTGGGGGTCCTCTCTGGGGGTGGGCCAGCCACCGCACATCACACAGCTGGGGTTGACCCTGCAGTTACACTGGATACAGCTGCTCCTCGGGGCCTGAAAGAGCATGAGGGGGAAACCGTATATCAAGCTGTGATCACTCAAAACTCAACCTTTATGTTGTTGACATGAGTATGGAGCTCATGCTGCATTACTCAGAGCAGGACAAAGTGTTTCTGATATATTCTAAGAGGAGCGGAGCGCCTCAGGAGTTCAGTGAGTCAGCTCCATGTAAAGGCTCTAACGTCATGACTGAGGTAACAGCAGTTAACACAACACAGACAGAAAGATACTTCATGAATGTCACAGGGACGATGTTTCACCCCAAAGGACTTTCTTCACTGATCTACTACATCTGTTAGTGTGTCATTGTTATGAGTGTGTCCATCTTGCATGTTAAACTGTTTGGAAGCTTTTATACGCATCGTCTTGTCGACCGTCCTATTAGAATTTTTTTTAAATATATTTTTGTCAGTACCTGATCTAGTGCTGAGGATTCAATTTAGGATTTAGGACCAGGATTCAATTTAGCTGTTATGCTAATAGTAGCATATTTACTTGTGATGCTTTACCCTTAGGCCATGTGTCCACCCAGCGTTTTTACTCAATTGTTTTTAATAAGCAGAGAGCGTTTGCAGCAGTAGGAGGACATCTGGACAAAAAGCACAGCGCCCAGCGTCGGTTTTCTCGAGCGTATCACCTTTTTAGGGTGGCTGCTCTGAGCGCATTGTTTTTTAAAATCTTAAAACTTTTCAGAAGGGGCAATATTTTTCATATCTTGTACCCACAATGTCTTTGCTCCGTGTACGATCGGGTAAAATGATCTCAAATATAAAACATACAGTTGAAGTTAATGGAGCCGTGTCGGTCATACAGCGGCTGTTGTCATGGAGACAGGATGGACGTGCAGCGCTCTTCCTTACAGCGCATAAACACGTCATGCAAGCGCTTACAGCCAGCGCTTTTCTGTCTGGAATAAAACACTAGCTGGACACGGGGCCTAGTGTGTAATGTCCTCATCTAATACATTTTAAAAATAATTACAATTTAAGCCGTCCTCTTTGGAGGACCCCTCTGTACGAGGGGTTCGCGCACTAACCACTAGGCTACCGGCGTCGGGGACTTTTGGATATCATAATTTCAAACTGTTTATGAGCTTGCAGAGGATTATGTAAATTGTGGGCGTTCTTATTTGGAGAAATAAACGACAAAGGAGATTACAACGAGGGCAGCACTACACATAAACCAATCTGAGCGACGCTGCTGCTGCACATGGTCGATACTTTCAGATTATGATGGTCACGTCCGTCTGACTGACACTGCTCAGTTACAGATCAAAATGTTCTGTTTGACAGACACCGGCTCGGACACGTTTCTACACATATTACTGAGATGAAAGCATGAACACCAAAACAGCGACACCACAGCGAGCCAGTCCTGAAACTCTAAATGCTAAAGATGAAGGCTAACGTTAACTGTTGTTTACAGTTCTCTCGGTCTATTAAACATTTGATTTTGGTCTCACAGAAGCCTTAGCTGTTAATATGTGTGTGTGTCTATTTTTTTCCCACTAAAACTTGTGAGTAGTCACGAGGGTGATTTCTCATCTTTGTAGTTTGCCCCAGTTTTTCATAATAAAGTTACAGATCTCTTGTTTATTCATCTGCTAAGTTACACAACGAGAGAATAATCAGTGACAGCAGCAGCAGCTTTAAAGCACACCGTTTATTTCAAAATAAAAGCAGGCAGCAGCTTTAAAGAGGTTATATTCTGCCCTTCTTGGGGTTCATATATTTAATCTATGTACCTACTAAAGTATGTTCACAATAACTAAAGTTCTAAAAAGTGTCTGTTTTCATGAACTGCCGCTCCGTGCACCGGCTCTCTTCTGACTCTCTCTCTAAGGCTCTGAAGTGCCCACGTTCAGAGTCCCCACGTGTGCCAAGTCTGATCTGATTGGTCGGCCTGTCGGCTCTGCCGTAATTGGTCAGTTGCTCAGCACGGTTCTCGGAAATGTCCCGCCCCTTTTACCATATTGGGAATGCAGCCACTTTGGCTCAGAGGGGAGCAAAAACATTAGCACCTTAGCATTACTGTGCTACCGCAGGCTACGGCATATGGTGGGCGTGCTACAGAAGTTAACGGGCGTGCAACATGAGCTGCAGGGCCACAACGAGCCAATGGGCTTAGATCAGTGATCTCACACTGACAAGACGTCACACTGACACATTTTTATCGAGGGGGGCTAGAACCGAGCGTTACATGCAGCTAATGCTACAGCTAACAGGAGGACGTAGGAGAAGCTGCGTTTCCGCGGACTTTGAATTTTTGCACATAGATGTGACTAAACATGCACAGGACACTTGGAAAACACACTAAAGAGCAGATAAAACCAGAAAAATCAGAATATGGGACCTTTAAAACATGTTTTCTTTCAAAATAAAAAGCATACAGCAGCAGCTATAAAACAAACGATTCCTTTCAGAATAAAAGCACACTTGTTCTTTCGCTCTGCAACTTCACATTTAACATCTTCCGAGCAATTCAACACAATTCTCAGCATCGAATCGTTCATACCAACTTAACCACTGTGTTGATTTTTCTTTCCCACACAGTTTGTGATCATGTGGCGGCCGGGCTCTTGAGACTCACCTTGCCGTTGAGGTTGGGTACAGTGTTGGGCTGCATGAGCCGCCGTCGTCGACAGCTGACGAGCGGTCGTGTGCGCGCAGACACACACGTGCTGTCGTAGGCCGACGGCTGCTGGTGCTTTGTGTCTGCACTCTCTGCCATCCTGTCACAAGGACAACCAACAGAGAGAATTAAGGTCACAGACTTTACACCTTCAAATTCAATACCAACACAACAGGACTCAGGCAGCAGAATCAGTAACATGATTTATTCATTTTACGAGTTAAATAATGCTCATAAAGGCAGATAAAGTTGATCTTATCTTGTGTTATGTGACCAGCAGCCCTTAACAACATGTTTAGATTAGCATGAAAGTGAACATGGGGGGGCATTAAATCTTTGTTTTTGTGAAGGCAGATTCTTAAAAACGACTCAAGCGATTATAAAAATAGAAACATTCTCTTTGATTAAGCGACTAATCATTGCTGCTGCAAACAACGTCAGCTTCTCACATTTGTAATCGATCATGTTCAAGAACTGCCCTGTTGGGGTTTTTCTCAGAAAGCAGCGTCCTTTCTGGGAAACAAAATGAGGTAATCATCATCATCATCATACCTGCTGAGGACGCCGTTAACAGGCTGTGTGTTTTGACCTTTCCAGGAGCCGGACTCGGTGTTGATGATGTGGGCGGCGCCTGTGTGCTCCAGCCGTTCTGAAGCAACATCCTGCACAGACAGACGAGACAAAGCCGGTGAGAAAGCACTTCACAGAAACATAGACGACTGACAGCACTCGACACAAGGCGGGATATTTAAAGAAAGGACATAATAGACTAAACTGAATCATCCCGCTCCTCTGGACCTTAAATTATTCAAACATGGTTTGTGAGGAGTGCTGGGCTCCCCCCAAAAACTAAAACCTATTCTGCACTGTCACAAAGACGTCTGACTCAGAGCGTCTTCACAAGCTTACAGACATAACATAGAAACCAAATGTCCTTGATCTGACCCTCACCCCCGGAGGTGTCAACACTTGACAGGTTTGGTTTTGAGTCATGTTAACAAATCTCCACTTAAAGGTCACAGAAAATCCTCTTCTCCATGTTTCTCTAACTCTAACATGTGTCTTTAGTCTGTCTACAACCCCCCAATGATGAGAAAAGTCCATCCTCTCTGTCTTTTGTCTGCTCCACTTTTCAGAAAATGTGTGCTCAAACAGGCCGTTTGGAGATTCTCCCTTCGTGACATCACAAAGGGCTGTAGCTCCTCCCCCAGGTGGGGGACACTCCCACAGCTAGGTGTTTGTTCTGCCCTCTGAGTCTGCCTTCTCACCGTAAACAATAGGACATGGAGTGAGAAAGCACCAAGTACACCCAAGCCCTTCCAGAGAGGGGGCGTGGTCAGACACAGCTCATTTACATATTTAAAGGTACAGACACAGAAACAGCCTGTTCTGAGCAGGGCTGAAATAGAGGGATTTATACACATGATCAAATACAGGATCAGAGTGGATTTAGAACAAGAAACACACACACGTTTTGAGGAGCTCTGAAACTTATTTAAACTGGTTGAAAAGGAGGAGAATATGTCACCTTTAAGGCAGTGGATTATATTTATTTAAACACCAAAAGCATATCTTTGTTGAAACACTAAACTTCCCCTATGTTTCACAGAGTATGAATCATTTAAAACAGCTGCCCTAACGTAAACTACTTTGTTCAGACGGCATGAAAAGCAGATCAGATCTTAGGACGGACCTGTGCAGCATCTTTTCAAGTGATCAGATTTGTGTGTACAGGCCGCACTAACCTTCAGCATATGCATGTGTTCAAATGGACACAAAACGACCCACACTGCTAACATCAGTCAGAATAAATACATCAACTTCATTATGAAGGATTCAGTGTCATCAGTGCAACATCTGACATATTATCATCTTTGTTGTAGCACGTCATTGATGATTGATGATCACATCAGGATTATTTGGTTTATTTTCTTTTACAAAATCAAACTGGATTACAAAAAAAACAAAACATGTTTGGGCCATGGATCAGAACAAATCCTTCAGAGTAGAGGCGTCTCTGGCAGTTGTTCTGGTTTAACAAACATGTATTAAAACGACTCCAGCTCATCCGGACTGACAGGCTCGTCCTGTGATAAATCATTTGACAATTATTTGGAGACGAACGTTGAAGGAGTTTATTACACGCAGCTCGTCTGTCTAAATCATTTTAGAGCTCAGAGACGTACAAAAAAATCATTTCCTTTGGACATTTACCGTCTATCTAACAGATGCTGTGAAGAGAACAAACCAGCTGAAAATGTTTTTTATTGATTATCGGGTAGCTGTGAATAAACCCATTAATACACAGCTCACGTCGACCTTCTAATCTAACATCAAACACACACAGAGGGCAGAAAGACGGCTGCTTCAATCTGATGTTTACTCTGAACTTCATACACTGAACTTCTAACAATCATTACCTACAAAAGATCAAACAAAAAGCAAAAGATGCTGAACACAGTTTGACATTTTGGATTTTAGAGCCATTTAGAAAAAACGTCAAACTGCTGAGAGGCTGAGGATGTGATCAAGACATAGCTGTAAGGGAACACTGCTTCCTCTGCTTACCTGAGGCTCCGTCTTCACCTCTGTCCCACCTGCAGACACCACACCGGGGGAAACACCTCCCAACTCTACTGAGCCCTGCAGAACCAAGAGCTGAGTGTTAACCCTCCACCCCCAATAATCTATGTAACGATTATTTGTGCTGATCTGATCAGACGTATCTGTGTGGCTGGGAAAGTATTTACGGTAATGAAACCCACAAACAGACACGTCTCTCAAAAACAACAACAACATCAGAGAGAACGACTTACCTTGCTGGCTCGGATCTGTCTGTAGATGTCGGTCTGCTGTCGGATGCGGTACTCCAGGTCTGAGATGTGAGCCTGGAGCCAGTTCCAGTGACTGATGATGGCCGCTCTCTCCACCGTGTAGCGACTCTCTGCACGCTTCCATCTGAGGGTCAAAAAAATAAAAAAAAGGTAAACATGCTTGTTTTAAAAAGGTGAACTGATGAGATTCTGTTTCAACTGAGGGCGATAAAACAAATCACCAACACGCAGCTGAAGTCCTCAGTGGATGATAGGTTTGAAGAGTCACAAGCAATTTGACCCCATGGAGGAAAAGTGAATACATATGTAGTGATTTATGTGTTCTAGACGGAGCTGAGAGAAGCAAACAGCTAACTCTTTTATCAATAAATGCATCATTGGTCTTAGTTATTTTAAAATATAAGTTGTTGTATTAAGCCTGCTGCTGTTTAAAATAACACCTTTAAAGACATCTCCTTTTGTTTGTCCGTCTGGATCGACATTATTAATCACTTTTGATGATTTTAAAGAAACTGCACATAAGAAAATGACCAGCTGCACCCTTACTGAGTCAATTTAAATCAAATTAAATTACCCATTTAGGAAAATGATCAGTACTAAGTAGCACACAGACAAGTACTGTCCATGCCTGGTCTGTCCTTTTACAACATGATCCATTAAAATCCAAACACTAACATATCATTACATCACAATATGCTGTGAGCCTTAAAGCATTTCCCCCGTCAGACTGCAGAGGTCAGTGAATCAGCATTAAACAAATCTCACTGTAACCGAGGACACCCTGGGAGAGAATTCTTATCAAAAACAGGATCAGGCGTGTGTCCATACTGAGGAGGACGTATATGAACAGGGGAGTTTCATTCGTCTGATTTATTTCATGGCACAGAATGAATACCAGCCGAGAGCAGAGTACTCCATTTTACCAGTATGACACACAGAATGGGCATTTCAAAGGCAGACATGAGAGGAAAATGTCTGCTCCTGCACCGTGCAGCAGCAACCACAGAGGGCGCTGTTTCATTAAAATACAGTCAGCAGCAGCAGTGACCACGGTTAAACAATGAAAAAAAAAAAAAAAAAAAAAATGACTCAGATGGCAGACAAAGATAGACCTTGCACTCCTCTGCTCGTTCTCCTCCCCACACCGACTCTGTTTTCAATTTTCAGAGCTCCACCAGGATGGAAGGAAGTGGAGAAATGCTACTGCTGGGAGTGGGAGATGAGACGGAGAGGGGAAGGAAAGGGGGAGGAAGAGAAGAGGGACAACAAGGACCGGGAAGCTCTGGCAGGCCGGAGAGGAACAGACGGACTTTAAAAGCAATCTACAGGCCACGGGGTGTTTGAGGGGGTGGGGCTGGGTCAGGGAACAGTGCGGCAGACACTGGGATAACCAATAATCCAAGCAGGCATGTTGTCTTATTGTGGAGCTGAGCGGAAGGAGAGTTACTGTGGCTTTGATGCAGACATCAGCCCTCCAATCCTTGCAATCAAAGACGCCTTGACTCATTCCTTCAGCTCAGCCACAACATTAAGAAATCTATGGCTCGTTCTCTGCAATACAGAATCAAGGGCACTGCTGCAAAGACATCTGCAGTGCTACCTGTTAATAACGTCTCCTATTGCTATTCCACAGACTCGATCCTTCTTTCCACACAAACAAACACGCTCTCTTCTTACATGTTAAAACACTGCAACACCTCTGAGCATGCCCATGCCTGATGCATCAGACCAATTCACAGGCAACTTATTTGCATCCTTGAATCCCTGTGGAGACTCATCTGAGAACAACACCGGCAGGGCAAAGTGTGTCGCACCGTCGTCTGCACAAATTACTCCGAGCACGCCCATGATTAACCTAAAAAAAGGTGGGTGGACAACAGATACACTGCAGGGAGGAGATGCCAGGTGTGACGTCCCTCAGGGTGAACTGGATAATGATCTTGAGGAGATGCATACTCTCTGCTACAGAGAGAGGAATGTATGTTCATTGTAGACAGCGTCAAAACACTGAAAGGGGAGTAGCAGTTTCCTGATCACAAAGGAGAGAAAAAGCTGCTGAGAAAGATCACAGAGAGAGGAGGAGTGTGGGAGAATAAGATCGACTGTGTCTACCTGGATATGTAGAAAAAGGATTTCAATGTTAGTATAAGAATCTGAATGATCCTTTATATCTAAATTATGAATGAAGATGCATCTCTGTGCCGCTCTCAGGGAGATGCACTGATCGTTTCTGTTGCGGCGGGTAATAAACTCTAATATTTCTGCAAGCCACCCGTTATTAATCAGAATTTTAACTCACTAAAACATAAACACACAGTCTTGTGCTTTAATACGTTGAAGTTCTCGTCTCTGTCTTTGGAGTCCAAATGCTGTAAATGCTCGAGTCAAAGTCAGAGACATTAGTGCACGAGTACGAGTCGAGTCACAAGTCCTGAAAATCTGGGCTAGTCGGACTCAAGGCCGAGTTTTTGATTCATCGATTACAGTAGTTACTGGAACTAAAAAATGTGTCAGACGCTACATTACATGGACAGTAATAATCTGAATGTTGACCAATGAGACTCTGATTAAGTTGAATATTCAGTTTCAGTCAAGTTACCTCTGAATTTTGACTCCATGACCTGCATGATGCTACTGTTCACCTTTGTGAGTGTTTCATTAGTATTTCTGTCCATTCTAAGATAATATGAAAAAGTCAATGACAGCAGCCACTCGTGGTGTTGTTGTAGACGTCTGTTAAGTGAACACAGCCCTCCCCGTCATTCTGCGACCTTCTTGAATATGAAAACATTTCAATGTTTTCTTCCATCAATGACTTTATTCTGCCTTTTTCCCTTAAAACCTTTAACATGACAACCGTTTTCTCCCCCCCCCCCCCCCAGAGAGTATCTTCTTCACACCAGCCATATTGATTTCTCAAACACACTCGGGGCATTCGTCGTCAAGCGGTCGGCAGCTGCCGTATGTGCCGCAAAATGCAGTGAAAACATTATCGTGCGATTTCGGTCTTAACATGTCTACAATAATGCCACTACAATCAGAATACTCCACATCACACGTTAATGGGGGGGGGGTTATGTTGCCTACATGCAGTGTCAGAAATTAACACCCTAAAGTGCATAATGCTGGTTGACTATCTGTTAGGCGAGAATTTCAGATCGCTATCGGCCTCATGGCGGTTAAATGTTCAAACAGTAATTGCCATCAATAAAAATGTGCAGAGTTTTATTCTGCTGCTTCTCTCTTCAGCTCCTCTGCTGTCTGCATGTCGGAGCATCTCAGAGGTGAGCTGCTGGTGAAAAAAAATGTGCTTGGCTGGTAATTTTTTATATCTACCTGCCATCTTGGCCCCCGAGTCCAAATTAATTTCGATCCCGTCTACATGGCTTAGTCAGACTATTAACAACAGAATATTGCTGCCCATCCAAACACGGCTGAGCATCCTAAATGTCTTGTTTTGTCAGCTTCCCAAAGAAAATCTAGTTCTCTCAAACTAATGAGTGAAATCTAACTGATTCATTGTTGTCAGATCTCCAGTCCCTGGGTTATGGACTTCACATGCCAGGAGGAAACAAACCTCTGGGTTCTCCAGTGAACATTTTGGTGTCAGGGATCCAGGAAGTGCTATAAATGTAGCTTGTCAAAATATAAACACACAGAAGTCCAATGACCTTAATCGTCACAGTGACGAAGGAGGCGGAGGAGGAGGAGGAGGGGTGAAATGCAGTATTGAGAACCTCCCCCCCCCCAACACACTCCCGACGCTAGGCGCTCCACCCTCCCCCCCTCTCTCTAACCAGGACACATTTTTCTCCCCCCCTTCTGCCACACTCACAAAGCACCAGCGGCAATCACTACCGCCGTGGTTTTCTGGCTGTCAGCACATTCTCCATTGTGGAGCTTCTCTGGATGCAGCACATACGTTGCATGAAGAACCCTGTACCATACGAGCCCCCCAAAACCAACACCGCCACTCAAAAACGTGGCCGAGTACTCCCCCCACCCATAAACCAACAGAGCTCTGGACTGAGAACCAGTTCACTCGTCTATAACGTATTCTTCTACTGGATATTTACGGTGATTCTCTGAAAGCCAAAAAATCAATAAATCTAAAAATGATAGTTTGTGATGAACTTCATAATCACATTCTTTGCATATTCCTTGATTTTTCTACCCCGCTTAAATCCATTGCGTGTTTGTGAATAATAGAGTGGGGGGGTTGTTCTTCCTTTGCAGACAGACACACTGTAAGAATGATTTACTCTCTGCTAGGGCTGGGAAATATATCGAGTTTTAAAGATATATCGATATATTTTCAAACAAGATATAGAGTAAGACAATATTGTTAATATGGATATAGTTTAAGTTGCATTAAAATAACGTTACAGAGGTGTCAGGTCACCTTTTTCTCATTTCACTGATGATGACTGACTGTCTGTCCCTCTTAACCCTGCTCCTCCTCTCTCTCTCTCTTTTATTGTATTTAAGGAACATTTTTATTTTATAATATTACTTTTTAAATTCACAAACACGTAGTTTATTTTTCCATGTGTTTTCACTGTTAATAAAATACATATCCATATATATCGAGTATCGCCATTCAGCTAATCAATATCAAGATATGAGTTTTGGTCCATATCGCCCAGCCCTACTCTCTGCTTGGTCAATGTGTTTAATAAGAAGTGTAATTCTGCTGTGATATGCATTTTGCTCTGCCATGTTTACTCATCACTTCACCTTACAGCAACATTTTTTAAACTTCAATGCGATACTAGTAAAAATTCAGCGTTATTGATACAAATTCAATAGAAGTCCCAGGCACCCAATATATGCTACTTGTTTTTAATTACCAAAAATTGCAGGAAACCTCAGACACACTGTCTAAGTCGCACGAAAGTGTTGGCAACGTTCAATGAAGATCTACAGTTTCTTTAGAGTTTCAAAGTATCTGCAATTTTAACAACCTTAGTAGAGCGTATACTTCTATTTATAGGAGGCGTATACATGCCAGTATCCGGTATTAAAGGGGTATGAGTGCTGAGAAACAATGCTCTGACATACCCATAACCACAACAGGGGAATTTTTCCTCATGATGGACCTGACTGCCACATCTTCTGTATCCATGGGCAACAGTACGATCCAAATATACATCCTTCAAAATGTACTGAGCGGAAGAAGTCAAGCCACAATTTTTTAAAGACACAGATTGGATTTTTGTTTTTTGTCTGGATAACTGAACTGTGATGATCCACCTCGATTTAAAGGAAACAACCCGCACACATCACGATTAAAATGTAATGACTTAACAGCACAAATATGCGGCTAACTAACTTATGTCCATCGCATGCAAGCTGCTCATCTCCAAATGCGCCATCTCAAGACCGCTGCTCAGCTGTCTGATCTGACACTTTTAAGTTTTTACTGCTGGAGGTGCAGCTTCAATCTGTCCCTTTCCATCTCTCAGATTCATTTCCTTGTTTTTTTTGCGAGGTGTTGCAGTGCCACAGCTTTTTAAAAGTGCTGCTGTTGATTGAAAACAGGATTTGTCCATATTAAGAGAGACTACAAAACTGTGTTTGGAAAATCAGGATTACATCATTCCAGCAGAGAAATCTGTAATATAGGCTATTAGGTATTCGCTCATTACAACTAGGGAGCAGTGTTTTAAGTTTGACTGAACGTTATCTACACAGGGCTGTAAGGGCTTGACAAAACAGAGAGGAATTTAAATCCTATTTTTGATGGATATTACTATTGCAACGTGAGCCATGATACATTTTAAAGGTGACATATTCTCCTCCTCTTCAACCAGTTTAAATAAGTCTCAGAGCTCCTCAAAACATGTGTGTGAAGTTTCTTGTTCTAAATCCACTCTGATCCTGTATTTGATCATGTCTATAAACCCCTCTATTTCAGCCCTGCTCAGAACAGGCTGTTTCGGTGTCTGTACCTTTAAATATGTAAATGAGCTGTGTCTGACCACGCCCCCTCTCTGGAAGGGCTTGGGTGTACTCGGTGCTTTCTCGCTCCATGTCCTATTGTTTACGGTGAGAAGGCAGACTCAAGGGCAGAACAAACACCTGGCTGTGGGAGTGTCACCCACCTGGGGGAGGGGCTACTGCCCTTTGTGATGTCATGAAGGGAACATCTCCAAACAGCCTGTTTGAGCACACATTTTCTGAAAAGTGGAGCAGGCAGAAGACGGAAAGGATGGACTTTTCTCATCATAGGGGGGTTTGAAGAAGGACTAGAGACACATTAGACACATTCTCCCTGGTTTCTGACTCTATCCACTGTCCTCTCTCTGCATTAAAGGCACGAAAAGCCCAAAATAAATCTTTAAAAAAAAGAACATGTTTTTCCCTTTAATGGTCTGTTTTGTTTTCACTAAACAATCGTGGTAGTTCAATACCTGTGGAAGTGGTTTGAGACAATATTGTGCCATTAAATGTCTAATATGCAGATTACAGTATTTTTAGCTACTTTACATACAACACTTTAATCTTAATGGCAGATAGAAAATGTCAATTAATTTGCCTGCACTACACAAATACTGTGATGTAATTCTCTGTGTTTAAGACAGCGTCCTTTAAATTAGTTTTATATATCATCTTGCTTATAGGATGGCAGCACCTTCAATCATGATACATATCTTATCAATACAGACCACTCGTCTTACGTGCCTGCATGCTGATATTTTCCAACTAAATTAGGCCGACAATTCATGCAGGAATACAAGATGTTTTTCTTGATTATTGGTCCTGCTTCCAGCCCATTGGCAGATGTACGCTTAAAATAAAATACTCTGCATATACACATTCAGCCTTTCTTCAAGGGTGCATATTTGTACCAACTGTAGTGAACGGCACATGATCATCTGAATAGTCACGGGGCTTGTGTTGCATGGGAATAATAAAAGTGTCATCTAAACGGTCTGTCATAACTGCAGAATTCATCATCTAATGTTGATATTAAAGCCTGTATAAGCCGACACTGATGTCTTATCAGAAGTATTGTCTATTCATAGTGTTCTGCAACCCTGAGCACAAGATTTGTAGGTCAGAACATCTCTGCAGCACACGGAGAATCGCAACCTCCACAATTTAGGGATTGCCATCCTTTTTCCACCTTCCAAAATATTTATCATACTCCAGGTGTGGGAAGAAATCACTTGTATGAGGAAATGCTCTGTCTTTGTAATCTCAGTAATGTAATAAGGTGAAAACTCCTGAAACCATATATTCCACCTGTGCTCATCTTTTTGAAACAAAAGCTCCTTGTACAAAATCTGCCACAGGAAGACGGTTATGAATAGAGGTATGGAGGCAAAACAAAAGGCCTGCAGACATTTTTCTACCCATATGAAACACAATAAAATCACTTTGCCGTCAAGCTTCAAAAGCCATTCAATCATCATTCACACTAAGTAACAAGAACAGGGGAAATCAAAGCTGCAGCTGTCAGTTTAATTTCTTTGTTCTCCAGAGTCAAGGATTTTCAAAGCACATTTTAAGAGCTGAAAATTACCCCAACAGTGAAACATTCATGGAGGCTGCACAGCGACTTATTTTTAAGATTCATTCTGATGTTTCCAGGACGGCCGTCTGCAGCATCACAGGACAGCCGGTTAAACTCATCTCTAACAGGAAGAGAGTGCTCGGGAGCGGAGATTGCGAGCAAGGCCGACCGACAGGGTGTGGGGCAGGAAAAACGAGAGAGAGGGCAAATTCAGCCGGAGAGCTGCAGCAGTCATTACATAAAAGAGGGGGGTTATGTAACGCCTGTGGGTTTCGTGTTGAGGGAACTTGGGCCTGGCTAAACACATCCAGATGTGTCAAACGGGACAGAAACCTATACAGGAACTCTCATACGTACACAAACACATGCACAGAGGAGAGGAAAGAAGGGGGGAAAAAAACATAGCTGAGCTTCTCAGACTGCAGAGTAATGCTGAGCCATAAGCATGAAAGGCACGCTGTAGTCTCGGCCAGCCTAGTTACCCTAGTTCACAAGAAGCAGGCAGACAGGCATGTTAACTGTCTCACTGCATGCAATCATGTACTCGGCTCATCCAGCCATCTGAGAGGCCAAAGGCATGCAAGACTCGGCACATTTTGCTGCTCGTCAGTAACAAATTTCAGACATTTTGATTGTTCCGTTTATGAGCCATTATGTAAGCTCAGAGATTTCCTGATGAGCATTATTGTTGCCTCAGAAACAAGAGACAGTGCCCACTCTTTTCCTCAACGCAGAGCAACCCGTGCTCAATGTAACATGCCTAAACAACAGACTCTCCTTCAGTATCTAATGCCCAGGTATGATGTGTCTCAGTCTCTTTGCAGCTGCTTTAAAAGCAGACTTCATTCTCTGAGGCTAGGAGCTCCCACACCCTTGTGCAGAGGCCATAATGGACGTCACATTCACAGACAGACACACTGGCTCGAGCACAGAGGCCCTGCAGCATAAGCACGACAACAGATGTTGGCTATCCCCCAATCCTCTAAGATACGGGAAACCACGTCTACAGTATGGATAGGGATGACAGGATTAGTCGTAAGCGACGCGCTACATTCAAACCAGCAGCCCCGGATGGGTTATTTTCCACCGAGCTGTAAACTCAGCTGAGGTTAAATAATTGACGTGCTGCTGCTGCTCGGAGAAGACGTTACATTGTCTGTTCTGTTTATTGGCGTAGAGCTGTAAGCCATTAATTGCTAACTGGGACAAAATGTCAGTTGTGAAAATGTGGCATTATGGGTATAGACATACACACACACACCCAATCCCTGCAGAGCAACACGTTCACAATGAGGTTTGGTTTCTCTGATTTACTGAGCTCAGAACCAGTTTTTCCCCTCGTTGTTGGAGGTGAGATGTGCATCAGACGGCTGCTTATAACGACGTTACAGATGAACAGCTTTTCACTAAATGTACAGAGAACTATTAGGCAGGAATACATGTGCCACCACTTGGCAAACATTTGCAAAGGCCAGGAGTGACAGGTGCTTTTGTGACGGCCACACAGACACACTCACACACAGGGCTTATTCAGGAGCATCTGAGCAAATTAACATCGCTCCATGAACCTGTTTTTTGTGTTGCTCACATTGAATAATTTTGTGAGAATTGTGCAGCAAGTGAAACAGGTTGTGCTTTTACAGAACGTAGCTGGATCTGTAGTGAAGTGTGCTGAGGTCTGGGTGTACTCTTGTGAGGGGAGAAACAGCATGGGGGTTGCTGAACACATCCCCTGCAGGGAAGGCAACATTTAGATTTTTGCTTCAGAGGGCTGTTGTGTGAGTCAGGAAGCATCTAAAGATGATAGTTTCTGAGTAAGGACAGTTTTTCCCCTCGGGGTCATTATAGACAGAACAAATGTGTCTTTTTTTTATTTTTTATAGTGACAGTTTGTTTGTACTCAAAGAACAGCCTAGTAACCTAATAACCGTGAAAAACCCAACGCACTAATGTGTCAGTTAAAAAAAGAAAAAAGCCTGTAATAAACAAACAAATATGGCAGCTTCATGTCATCAATAAAAAATTTTCCTCTGCCAGTTTCCACACACTAGTGTGTCATAGCCATCAGTGCTGGACACATCACCGCCACTCTAGTGAATGCGCCGTGGTCCTTCTCCAGCAGGTACCAACAGCGCCACTACACTCCATTTTAAATACCTTGTAAGTCTATTTTTGATGGAGCACAGTGCAAGCACGCGTCAAGCTGGACAGAATAGAACGACCCGGACAGGAAGTAAGACAAGGAAATGAACGGACTGTCTTGTCCATTTCGAAATAAAACACAATATACAGACATACAAACGTATTTTATATCACTCTGTCAACATTAAGTCAAAACAGGCGCCGAACGAACAACATATCCTCAGAAAGTAGCATGTTGTTTCCACATCTTTCTCTTTATTCCCGCGTGATCTTGTAGTTCTCATGTGATGTGGTCAAAAAATGTTTTAAACTCTCTCTGTGCGTGATGTCAGTGACGGCCACAACGTGCAGTTTCTGTGCAGCTCTTTCTAGTTCCATCTCTTTTCACCAAGTGGAGTTTGCGAGCCAGCTAACGACCAATACAGTAGTTCCTGTATCCTGAAGAACAGAACAAAGCCCGCTAGCAATTAGCTTAGACTCACGCTGCACACTCCCCTGGTCCCTTATTATGTTACTCGAGGAGTCTTTTCAATAAGACCAATATACCCCATAAAGTTTATTTACTAAACAGTACACCAACGTTTTCTTTAAATGCATGATTATGACCTAATAAGAAGAAAAGCTGTTCAAATGTGACTCTGCCAGCCTCGTCAGCGTCTTCAGGCACAACCAGCACGATATGGGCAGCGAGGACGTTGTTGGCAATACACAATAAAGGGGGAAGAAATTGCAATCCTGTTAGGTCAGATAAAGGAGCTGATGGTGGTGGCTGCACCCTCAGTCATGATGACACATGTCTGTGATGAAGCTTTAGATAGATAACACTGCCATAATATACTGGTTTATTGATTACACTGGTATAAAGGATGAAGCCTACTTTTTAGATGAAAAAAAAAAAAGGTGTTCAAATTGTGTCTTATACACCAGATGTTATGGTAAAAAGGTGAAGTGATCCAGTATAGTGAGGAATATTACAGATAGAACAAGCTTTCTTTATGACTAACAAACTATCTAATAGAAGTCAGTCATCAATAAAACCACTATACTCATATCTAAGATAAATAAAAGGACATTTTTGTACTCTTCATCTCTTTTTGGACTCCACCCTGTTTATCTAATTCTGATCCCATGATTTTTAAAATTCCCCTGAAATGACTTTCAGAGATATTTGATTCTGGGTTTTTTAAGTGTTCACTGTCAAAACTGAAAGCTACTGAAGCATTTTGGAAGAATTTCTTTTTCCCCCCCACAAAAAAAAAATCTCCCTTACTTTTAACACATGTGGCTAAAATATATTATGTACAAGAACCACCAGAAGTCAATCACAAAAGGTTTGTTAAGCTAAATGCTAACACACTAGCTTATATGTTAGTTCTATGTTTTAGAGTGTAATGAAAAATTCATAAATGGTGGTGAAGGGAAATTTGAGGAAGTTTTTATTGGAAGCACAGCCAGTAAATACCGCAGGGGAGGGAGGATGACTTAGCAACAATTAATCATGGCTCCCTTTAAAATGACCAAGTCTGAAACATTGAGAGACTCTAAATGATAACTTTCTGTTATGGAACTGGTGAGACGTTGATGAATATGTGCTGGAAAGTCAAAGCACTGCGGAAGTGGAACAGTTGACAATGGTGACTAAGGTTGCAAGAAGCTTTCCCTGCTTCACAATAAAAACCCACACAATGGTTGGCTGCTGGAATGTTTATAAAAAGGTAAAGCAGAAACACGACGAGTCATGTTTGCTTCAACACAGGATTAACCGCCGCAGCTCAGGCGAGGAAAAATTAATTTGCTACAAGTCATTTCTCCCCGGTTCTTGAAGGACATTAAAGCCTGTAATGATCCGGGAAGGAGTCAAGTTACTTTTGTATCGATGCAGCGGCTTTATCCCTGGTTGAAATCGAATCAATACCTCGATATTATTCAGGTGCTTTAGTCATGCTGATAAACAGGCTGTTAAAGAGAATGTGATTGGTCATTGTGTGCTGAGCTCACTGCCTGTAATCAGAGCATGACTGGAACAAGTGAACGGATGCACAATAACATGTGTTTACAGCATGATAATGATCTGAGCACCAACAAAGTGTTAAATCAACTCCCCTATACATAAACACATTGAGAGTCTGTAATTAATGCAGCCTGTAATCTTCATTTCCTGAAGATGATTTATATACATATGAAATGTTATCACTCATGTGTTTACATTAAAACCAGTACAGGATTAAACACTCCAGGTCCAGGACTCATCATGAATGATCTTTAAAATGTGGTCATGTCTTTAATCCACCTTCAGTATCAGAGTGGAGATGAGCTTCATCTAATAAACACACAGAGGTCTAATTGCAATATAGTTAGTCAGTACTGATATTTAAAGAAGATCTACTGGCTATGGAAAGCACCTCCAACTGATCAGGGTGTCTGATTCCAGCACAACCCACCCCTCCCCCCCTCTCTCCAGGCAGGCACAGCTTTCTGTTGCACTACAGGAAGTGACCGAACAATATGATTAAAATTCTAATAAAATATGTTTTATTTAAAAACAAAAATATAACCAACTGACTACATGTTGGAACATATTATAGAGAATCAAAAGCTTGTTAGGATGTGGGGCCAAACTGCATTACATAACTAAACCAAAAAACACTACTCTGACCTTTTAAAAATGATTGATTAAGTCAGAATGATGAAACTGATATCTTCTCAATATGGTGAAGCTAGCACGACCATTAAAGTACTTCTGGTTGAGCTTGTATTTAAATAATGACATGTTAAGATTTTCCTTTTAAAGGGTTTAAATGTGTTGATTTGTAGTTTCAGTACTTTAGACTATCTGAATTACATAACACCAATAAAATACTATCTGTGTACCTTTGATCAGACGGTTCATCACCTCATGTAAAGCCTACATTTATGTTCAATACGACGACGCTTACAGGTCAACAAAACACCCCAGTGCTTCATTTAAATTCACTTTCTTCAGGATTATCCTCTCAAGTTCAACATTTTCTAACACACTGTTTCTCAGATTTTTGATATGAGACATTTAAAATCTTTCTTTGAGATATAGACATAACTATACGTTACATTTTGTGTGGTGTTTACAATGATTCCCACTCCTCCTTTAACCTCAGGCCACGTTACTGCAGCTCAGCATCTCCTTGAAAAATGACTTGAAGTAAATTTGCACATTATCTGCTCTAATATCTCATTTGACCTCAAAAGGCTCAAGACACGCTTTGAATACATTACAAGCTATATTTCTACTTTGTTGGGATCATGAATGGAGCCCACACACACACAAACACGCAGACACTTCCTGCTTCCTGTTTGGTTATGAAGATATTTAGGTCAAAGGTCTAAAGTCAACACAGGAAAGGATAATAAAAATCTGTGTTTCTCAGGCACGTTGTTAATAATCTACCCGATCCTGCACAGGTCGGTAGGTCCATTAAGGCTGCTGCTGACCCCACCTGCTGCACTTTTTTCCCCTTCCCCACTAATGTCAGAGAAAAACGAACACTCTGTTACCAACTTCTCATGGAATAGACTCTGCAAGCACCTGCTGAGGTAAAGCTGACATCACACCGGGCAGCATGTACAAAACAGAAAACCCACGCCTTCTACAAAAACCATCGCCACCCCCGACTCTCTGTTTCCTCTTGGTTTCAGTTTAAAATGAAAACACTCGCTGGCTCTGTGGGCGCTCACTTGTTCGCTCTGCAGATAAACAGAACGTTCAGTATCGGGCTCTCAGGAGGAAGCACCGTGTGACGAGAGAGAGGAGGCCTTTTTTTTTTTTTTTTTTTTACTTCTTGTCCATTCGATCCTGTATGTTCTCTACAGGATGAAACCTCCCACACCACTACACATGCTCTATCTCTACTCCTCCCTGGAGTTTGACCCAACCACTACTGAGGTAGAACAGGCAGTTAGTACTGTCATTAGCACCTGCTAGGGCCTTGAGCAGCATACAAGCAGGGCCTGGAAACATAGGGACTAAAGAGTGACTTGGAAAAGGGTCAAGAATCCTCGTCACTGTGAAACCATTTTTTCCACACAAATGCAGCTTTCAACATTCAACCTGAGCCACGGCGGGGGAAATTTCCACTACTGCAATAACATGTGCACACAAGCCGAGATGATAAATACAGCGAGTGAGGTCAGCTTTACTTACATTTTGACATGCCGCTGCTCAATGTCCACTCTGGCCAGCTCCTCCTCCTCCAGGTCAGAGTCCCCCCCAGAGCTACTTTCTGTCACATCTGAGTCAAAGGCGCTTTCTGCTGAATGGAGGTTGGCTGATCCGCTCAGGTACAGCCTCTCCAGCTCCAGGGGCATGGTGCCGCTTTTCAGGAAGCGACTGAGGCTGTCTCTGTTGTTCGACGACGAGTGGCGTCCGGTCCTCCATGTCGCCGTAGGCGTCGCCGACTCCGACTTGCGATTTCCCGCTATTAGCCGGTTGAGAGCCGAGTCCAAGAAGCCGCCGAGCTGCTGCTGAACGTGCCGCTCCACCTGCTTCGCCTGCACGACCTGAAGACGTTTGCGCAGGCGCCTCAGCCGGCTCTCGATCTCGGCTTGGCGGCTGCTGTTGAGGAGGGTGCGTTCCCTCACTTGAGCGTCGAGGCTGTCCGAGGAGGAAGTGCAGGGCAGGGGAGGCTGTGGCGCGGGCGTGCAGGCCGGGGAGCCCTGCTGGCTGCTCCCTGCCCTCTCCCTATCAGAACCCTGCGTCTGACTAGTTTGCGTTTGTGAATCAGTCTCCTGCAGGTTTACTTGTTCAGCGGGGTTTGGGTTACCGTGGGTGAAGGGGGAAAGTGCAACAGACTGAAGCACTGCAGGTTCAAGGTTTTTTCCATCTGTATTTTGAGAAACCCCGGAGGAATGCTTCTGTTTAAGGGTTCCTTTCACCGGGATATGCCCTGATAAGGTAGCTGTCAAGGTCTCGGAGTTTAAGGGCAGGTTCTGGGTCTGAGAGTCTGTGGCGGCAGAAGGCTTGTCACCGTTTACTGCCACCACACAGCCCGGACCGGACATGGTGGCCAGCTTCTTGGCCAAGCCGTTGACAGGTGCCATGGGCTGGCCGCCTCCGTTGGTGCTGCCACTCATGAGGCTTTTGAGCTGGCCGCCGGACAGTTCTATCGCCTGCCTCTTCCTCAACAGGAAGTCTCCTCCTCCGTTGAACAGCGAGTTGTCCAGTATCCTGTGGCTCTTCAGCACGGACTGTTTGATGAGGACTCCTTGCAGCTTGATCGACTCCTTAGTTGACGGGACAGGTGTCACGTCAGAGCATAGGTAAGAAGCCACCAGCGGCTGGAGCTTGCCCAGGGCCGACGCCTGAGCCACGGAGTCCGTTTGGGGTTGCTGCTGCTGTTCCTGGTCGCCGCCGCAGAAATCGAGGGGGCACTCTTCGGGGGCGGCCTTGCACTTGGCGGGGCCGCTGCTGTGGATAAGGATGTTGCTGGCGTTACCGTTGTTCTCTGCACTGGCCGGTGAGAGACTTGAGGATGGGGCAGCCAGTTTGAAGCGGATGTGGTGAGCTTCGGCTGGGGCGTCGGTGAGAGCGGGCGCCATCGCAGCCATGCAGTGCAGAGGGACGGGCACCGCGGCCTGCTCCACTCCACCCGCTTACTGCCCCACCTGAGGACAGCCTGGACAGAATAGAGACGGGAGGGGAGACAAATCAAACAAATTAGTCCAGAAACATAAAATACCAAGAATGTACATCAATATAAAGTACTGGAGGGTAATGGGTGAGATATTTTGGCGTCAATAAACCCCAGATAATATCAAAAACCTTGCACAGCGATGGACTCATGAACACAAAGCGTAATCCAACATAAAGACACAAAGAAGAACATGGTTAAATACAGATTTAATACTGAAACCAGCAGCTCTAAAAAGGCTTAATTAGAGTTTCTACATTTAGAATAATTTGAAAAAGACTCTTAACACAGTTATCTTTATAGTCTAAGTATTTGTTAAAGCAAAAAATAATGTGTAGGGATCACAACAACCCGGTCTCAGAGGGGGAAGGAAGTTTACTTACAGTCTTACAGAACTCAAAAAGAAGCATTTAACTAAAAATATTATTTTATCTACATCTGTGTGAAAGCATTTAAAGAACCTACACGCAGGCTGTGCGGATGTCCAATAAAACATACAACTGAAATACTTGCACTACAGGTTCTGTGAGCCAGTAGAGGGAGTGGAAAATTACTAAGCACCACCCAAAAAGAAAACACATCTTTAGAATAATCAGCCTGTTTTTAATCCCTGAAATTGTGACTGCTTGATTTCAGGTTATGACACAATGACTAAAAAAAGAAATGTGGAGTAAATGATTACCAACATAGTCTAAGGTCTGATCAATGAACTGGCAGCTCGTTGACATTTGGTCGGCCTACTGGTTTTAAGTGGTGCTAAAATTGATCCTACAAAAAGGGGGAAGGAGGAAACGCATTTCAGGTAACGCACGTCAAACTCCTCGACCGTTCAATACGCTCTCAAAAGTGTAATTAATTTCATGTCATGAATTTGTCTCCAGAGGTTTAAACACATGTAAAATGTACTGATCTGCACTGACCTTGGTGCGTGGGATGCTGACTATAAAGATGGAATAACAGCAGACATCTGAGCTTCATCCCAGGCCGATAAATAATTCCCACTTACACCCATGCATGTGTGAACAAGCCTTCATTGTCATTTCCTCACATAGGCTGCTCTTTATAAAGAAATCAGCTCTGGTATTATATTCTGACGAGGGAAGAAACAGGACTAACCGATGCAAAATGATCCAAACCCCACTGCCCTACATGTGCCCTGGTAAGTCAGTGTGCAGCTCCACACAGCAAGTGTAAGTAGGTGGATTTAGGCCTCCTCAGCATTAGTCCAAAGCACATGATGTCATCCTGACTAGGTTCCTGTGTCAATTTCAGCAAAACCAAATTAAAACCCCTGACCATTTCTTCACCATGGATCATTTTCAGGATCATAATTTACACACCAAACGACAAATGCGTGATTAGGATTCAGCATTGTCTCATTGGGTGACGAAGCCGTACACACAGACTGCCTGTTTTATTCACATGAAACCTTTTTTAAAAAGCCTCCCTTCACATAAAACAAGAGATAAAAGCGGAGCTGCATCGTCTGCAGGCTCAGATGAATGGGGGCTCAGTATTTCACCGCAGTTTCTACGCCATGTTGGTATTTCCGAAGCAGATTATGCAATGCGATTCATCTGTCTAAAAAAAAAAAACCGCCCATTCCGCTTTAAACACACCAAACAAGTCCACAGGGTGAGGAAATACATAACCAAGAGACAGGATGTATATAAGGTGAATACATTTATCTGAGAGATGTCTGTGCAGGAGATGCGACAAAAAAAAAAACGTCCACATCAAACGTTAGCCAAGCATAACGTAATCAGCAAAATGTCTTCCTGGTGTTTACAAAAACACAAAAAAAATAGTGCGTTCAAGAGGAAGGTTATCGCATCTGAGCAAGGTGCGTTCAAGTGTTAGAAGGTTGTTTCATAATCCCGATTTCTAAAAGCACATAACACGAGTGTGTCTGAATCAGAGAGCAGCCAGTACAAATAAATAAATAAATAAATAAATAAATAAGCAACCGATCGCCACATCAATGATTATAAATGATAATATGTTGTCGGTTTGGCTTCATGCACCTGAACGCGTCCTCGCTGTTTGTGGCTCAGAAAAAGCTGCTGATGCAAGAAACACAACCTGCTTCCAAAAGAGCTTTATCCTGCCCTCCTCACGTTATGGAGCGTTTTGTAGCTTTCCATTCAGTTGCACAACACGTCTCTGTATCTTTATATTTAAATATCTGTGTGTATCTGATAAAAAGCAGCAGCGGGAGCTTCACGCAAACCTCGTTAGGGAAGTAAACATGTTAAAGACACTCACCACGCAGCCTACGCGACACTTTAATGTTAATAAGTAATATGCATTAAGGGTTAAAAACCACACACACCTTCAGTATTCGTCCACTGGGTCACAACTTGTTTCAAACATCTCTTTTAGACCTTAATGCAGAGTGCAGACATGCTGTGCATTGCAATTAGACTGTGGAAATAAATACAGGCAGTGTGTTGTTGTAAACCTAAACCCAGCGCCCCCCCCCACCCCCCACCACTTCAGCACCACGGGGGCAGGTAGGTAGGTGGGTGATTAAAAAATGTCCGTAACGTTAATGCACATTAAAAAGCAGATAAGTTACGGGGAGTAGAGAGCCCTCTGCATGTTTAGCTAGCTCCGCTAACAAAGAAAAAGGAGGAACCTACCACGTGACGAGGTTGCACTATCCGAGGGAATTTCGGCAACAATCCCCCTGCAGATTTAATTAGAAAATAAACAAAGGTGCTACCACGGCTTCGTGTAATCACTCTGCCATTAATTAATCCAGAAAAAAATAGAGCCAGATGGCGAAAAAAAAAAAAAAAAAGAAGCAGAAGAAGAAGGGCCCCGGTTCGGCTTCGTTCCGGATTCAAGAGCGAATCACCGATCTACACCTCGAGCTCCGGAATATAACAAGACGAGGCCGTGAAACGCTCCTTTCCCCCGCGAGTTTACCTCAAATGTAGGCGAGTTCACCCCCGCAATCCTACGGCAAAAAATCCGCTTCTCCGCGACGCGAAAGGTAATCCAGACGGTGGTTTCTGTCGGCAGCGTTTTTCTCTCGTTTTAGGGAGAGACGCTTCAGAAAATGGCGGCTAGCTCCTCTCCCTCGGATTTGAGTCTGACAAACATAGAAGGGCTGCGTGTGTGTGTGTGTGTGTGTGCGTGCGTGCGTGCGTGCGTGTGTGTGTGTGTGTGCGCGCTGCAAGCTGGTAGGCGGGAGACATTTCTCATACTCACCACTAGAGTAAAGGGCAGATAAGAAACGACATAAAAGCTGTAAAGAAGATACCACAGGAGGGCATTGTCTTCTCAAACGTTGTTGTTGTTTTTTGTTTTTTTTACACTTGTTGGATATAAAAACTGTTTGAAGGTGCCGCCTGCAAACACTTCCTACTTACAGTAAAAATATCAAATTTAAAATATTAAATCACATTAATATCGACATTAAACACAAGTTCATAAATAAAACCAACACATAATAATCCTAAATGTTAGATTTTCTTAAATGTATTTTAATAATAAGAACAGGTGCTGTGAATTAAGCTCCTCTCTTTCGGTTTGGCGTTACAGGAGAAGGGGGGGGGGGGGGGGAGATCCTGCCCCCCTCCCCTTTTGAGTAGAGTCTGCTTGGCTCTCATGACATTTTTAACAGGAACTAGATCGCCCACCACTACAGCACAGCAGGATGACTGCAGGAGCAGCCGGTGGCCGCAGGAGGGCGCTGTAGCTCACATTGTTGTTAAATGGAGCCGCAGATTAAAGGTGCACTATGGAGGTTTGGTGGTGAAATTAGAAAGTTGGAGAAATGAAACTATTCTACGCTATATTAAATATACAAACTTTATTCAAAGGAAGAAATGGCTCGCTGAACACTGTTTGGAGCCAAAAAAAAGCCAAAAATAACCTCAGGTGCAATAAGAGATAAGTGCAATAAGAAAACTTATTTATATTTTCATTTCATTGTACAGTGTTCCCCTTGTTATTGTTTTGTATTATATCTTTGCTTTAATACAGTATATAACTTTGTACAGTTTATTTTAAATCACTTAGCTGTTACTACAACTTATTTTTTTACTTTTTTTGTACTCGTTTTTTCTTATAATGCTGTTCTATTTTATATATAATTTAAACTTTTTTGTAGAAGCTGACTCAGGGAGAAACACACAAGAATTCCAATGTACCTGTACTGACCTGTACCTGTGCAAATGGCAATAAACATCTATTCTATTCTATACTAAAAGCAACCAGGAGAGTTACAGTTTCACATTTGAGTTTCACCATAACTTCTCGCGTAGCTTTTTATCTTCAGAGTTACAGGGAGCACATTTTCAGTTTCAGACAGTTTGTGTTTAGAGTTGTGAGCACATACCACAGAATCTGTAAATTTCTCCTACTTTCACATTTCTTTATAAACTCCATACTCACAACTTCAGAAGGTCAACACTTTTTTATTCTTACTTTTTGTGTCAGTTTTGTGGTTTAATTAGTAACAAATGTTTCATGTCATGTCCGTCTTTGTAACCTGCTACTGGATGCTTTGAATTTCCCTCTGGATCAATAAAGTATCTATCTATCTATCTATCTATCTATCTATCTATCTATCTAGTGCACTTTTAAATATGAAAAGACAACAATTAGGTGTTTAAAATTCAATCCCTGACATTACAGGTGTGACTGAATAAAGAAAACCAGGTTAATTAAAAACACTGGCCTTAAAGTTGTGGTTTTGTGTTGTACTGGATAAATTCTTATTTGTTGATGTTTGAATGTTGTGTGGAGTGTTTTTATATTGTCTGTAATTATGTTGTAAATGGAGCGGCTGTGATGTGAGAACACATTTAGACTTTGTAGAGCTGCACCAACACATTGATTATTATTCTCTAACAGACGGCTTTATATCTACAGTATTTATTGCAGCAATGGCTGAAAATAACGTTTCATCTCCCTTTGTTATGTAGATTTCAAAGTGTTCCTTTTAAAAAAAATCATTAAGTACTTAATCTTACAGTTCTGTATCGACGTCATGTAATATTTAAAAACATAAAAACAGACTAAAAGGAACTTTTGAACTATTTTCTGACATTTTAAGACAAAAGGATTAATTGATAATTCAAATGAATGGTCAGAATAAATACAAATATTCCATAGTTGTGTTTGTATACGTCCTGTGCAGCCTTGGATTTACACTGAATACTGTGTATGTGATAATGCAGATTAAATAAGGCTTAGTATCAGCACATTTTAGCACAGCAGTAAAAAGTTAAGGGTATTTTAGATGTCATCATCACAGGCAGCTTGGCGAGAGTTTGGCAGGAAATTTAAAGAGTTTGGATTTAAATAAAAATGTCCAATCAAAAGTCTGCAGTACTTTAAAGTTTTAAATCCATAAACGTGAGTGAAGATGGAGTCAGAAGCGTTTACCTAATAGATTAATTAAAGGTCCAAAAGTAATGCTGCTCGATCCTCCTCCATTCATGTGCGGTGCTGACTGTGTCTGCAGAGACTCATGCTGCATTCAGGTGCTGCGTGGTGGTCCAAGTTTCTGAGTTGGGAAGTTGCTCTTCAGACTTCAGTGTGTTCATGTGATTTCAGAAAGTCTGATTGTTGGAACAAACAGTGTTGATGCTACATGTGAACGTCTCTGTTTAAAGTGATATTTGAGCAAAACGTGAATTAACAAAAAAGTATCTTAACATTAACAAAACATATTTTGCCCCTCGTGATGACGATTCTGACGTCAAGTCGGGAAGTCGGGCACCTCATTCTTTCTGAGTTTCTGAGTTATTATTCCGACTTGAGCAGGCGTTCATGTGCACTTTACAACTCGGAAACTAATTTTTCTGATGTGTCCGATACCACATGAATGCACCATCTGTCCACTGACTGGATTCTCATGGTTTGTTTTGTTTTGGTTGACTCGGGATGCTTCTGGGTGGGGAGTTGATGTATTTTCATCAACCAATGACAGCGTGCAGATTAATGTAGGAGTGGAAACAATTCAGTGATTCAAACGGGCGTATACGACGGACGTGGACGCATGTTTATCTTAAAAATATAAACGCTTTTATGAATTCAACTTTATGATATTTTCCCTAGGTGTTTCTGTCATTACACGGTTAACCTCTGTTTCTCATGTTCATCATATTTAGATTTGGTTTTCTATATAAACACGGGTCTAGATCTTCCTGTGAACATCAAGACTTCCTGTTCTGTTTTATTATTTAGGAGAAAAGTTAAATAACGTGTAATATTGGATATGTGTTTCATAAGAGTAGGAATCAGTTCAGTGACTCTAATCAGAGAATGACTGCCTGTTCATTAATGCTAATGAATGCATACCACATCTCTCCTTCACCTCGTGCATAGCCTTTGTTCATTATCAGACTACCACAGTAAATATGTATGAGGAATAAGTAGTTATGAATGTGTGGGTGTGAATGAGACTCGAACCATCGACGCACATGTGGTGAAAAATTAAACAAGATAGAAGTCAAAGAAGTTAAACTACAGATGAGAAGAATCCAGACAATCATTAAGAGTTGATCCAAATCTGCTCGAATGCTAATAAATAAAAACATCCATCCCACTTCTTGATCCAGGCTTCATCTTCCAGCTAAAATCTACAACACATCACCGCAAGCTGCATGACTGTGTGCACAATGCTGCCAGTCTTCCATGCAGCTGCTCAGCCAAAGAAAACCACATTAAGAAGCTCCTGACGCACAGCTGCTGTGATGATGTTCCTCCCAAATGCAATAAAGCACTTTGTCCTGAGTTCTACAACAGATGATCGGCTGTGCTGCTGTTGCTCCCAAACACTTCTACTTCACAAGAAACAGGGCTAAACACTCACCAGGGCAGATCAATGTGCTCAAATTGGTCTGAAATTCTATGAACAGACTTGAAGAAGTCGCATCTTATGACAGCGCCTCATTTTTAAAGTGTTTGAGGTCTTTACAGTAACTTCTAAATCCTCGTCTATGGACTCAGTGTTTCCCTCAGTGCTTTAGAGTTAAGACAGCCGCCATAACAACATGTGCACTCCGTCTTAATAACCATTGTAAAAAACAACAACATTAAAATCCTCCTGCGTGTTGGGGCGCCGGTAGCCTAGTGGTTATTGCAGTCAAAATTTGAATTCAGTGTTTTAAAAAGTAAATCTAAGGTATGTTTTTTCTCGGGCTTTCACACAGAAACGTGCTGTTGTAAGGTGTTGAGATTTTGTTGTGGGTGGTGAGTTTGCTTCAAAGGAGGCTCTTCTCTGTTTCATCTCACCACTTCTTTATCATGCAGGTATCATCTGTAACAGTCTCCTGTAATCTGAAGCTGCAAACTCAAGACAAACAAAACTCGTTACAGATCGCTGTGAGGTGCAGCCCCCTCGACACACACGGCCTCCTTTTGGTGTTTCGTCTCACTAAGGCGAACTAACACCAAAAGCAGGTGCTTATCTGTTAAAGGGGTTAACCTATGGAACAACTTAAGACAACCAATTAAAAATGTGCAGCTCAATTATAAAATAAAATAAAAACTGTTCAAATTCAAGGTAATAGAAAAATATAAAACATCATTATGATAATGTTTATAACCATGATAATATCTGTATCTCCGTACTGTAATCTGTTCTACAAATGATCCCTGCACTCATGTTCACTTCATCTGTCTGTCTACTCGCCGTTATATTGAATAGTTTCTGCTTATAATATGTCTACACTCATGCACTTTAACTTATGTCAATAATGTCTATTTACAACTCTGTTTTTGCACATTTACATTTAATCTTTCATATTTGAGACTAGTAATGCTTAGTTAAATCCTGGTTGTATATATTCTCATTCTTAGTTTTGATATTTTTAGTGCTTATTTACTTTGTATTTAATATTATATTGTGTCTAAATTTGCTAATATTGTGTTTTTTACTCATATTGTGTGTTTGGATAACCTGCTGCTGTAACACCACAATTTCCCAGTTTGGGATCAATAAAGTAATTCTATTTTATTTTATTCTATAGTCTGACTATAATTAATCATTTATGGAAACTTTTCATTTATTTATTTTTTTCCTTTTATTGTTTTGATTTGGTTAACTGACAACTGTTTTCTGTTTTGTGAAATCAGGTTTCTTTGTTTGTTTGTTTTTTTGCAGCTATTCTTGTTTTGATTTACTGTAGAAATGAAATGTTCAAAAGGGTAGGCAGAATAAGCCTCGGCTTCATCCTACACCTTTTCGGCCGTTGTTTTATTTATTTTTATTATTGTTCGTGTACGTTCTATGCTTTGTGGTCATGGACCGATAAACAAATATTTACTACTACTACACAGTGTGTGCCTCAGCTGCACAAACACACACAAACACACACTTAATGGAGTGGTATGTGTGTGAACACTGGGACCTCTGTAAGGTGTTATCATACTCACTCCCTACACACATTCAACACTGCACCGACCCTCCTACTTTCAAACCACTTATCAAAACTCACCTCTTTAAACAAGCTTTCAATGTATGACTGTGATGTATTTTCTGTTTTCTGTACTTTACCTTTATTGTTGTTATCTTTATGATTTGTGTGTAATGATCGATGATGATTGATGATTTGTGTGCTCACAAATTTCCCCCACGGGGGATCAATAAAGTTTATCTTTATCTTTAATGTTGCAATGTCTGTTAGTCTGTCCTTACTGCGCTGTTCTTTCTGTTTTTAACTATTGTACAGTGCCTTTGAGTTTTTAAAAGCACTTATAAATAAAATATATTATTATTATTATCATAAAGCTGAAGCATATTTTAAGTCAAATTATTCTATTTTTTCTCTGCCGTTATTAAACTGATGTACACACGTTTGATTTTTATTTTTTAATAATTGTATCCCTTTTTCCTGTTTTCTTGAGCTGCTGTAATACAGAAGTTTCCTTCATGGGGGCTCAATAAAGTTTATCTTTATCTTTAACTCATGTGGGTCCTTCACAGACAACAAGGGTCAAAGGTCAGTTTTTCCTTTTGAGGTGATCAGAAAAATGGACACTAAAGCCAACCACTGAGGACTGATGGGAACCATTTCCCACCAGTGTCATGGGAGACACATTAAAGTAAATAAATCATGATAATAAACAATAAGAGGAACTGTTTGTAAATACCTTTAACTCCGTTGCTGCAGAACCCCATTCAGTAATCCAAGTGGACATTATTCCAGGTAACACGGCTGGAACAAGCATGACACCTAAGAAGATAAATAAAAAAATATAAGTTTAATCTTATTAACCACAAAATCTCATCAAAATAAAGTTATCAGCTGTTTTTATCAGCTGTTTGAATCTCAGTGATTCCTCACCTCCAGCTGGTAAGCTAAGCTAGCCGGCTAACGAACGTTATCATCGCAGATTTATAATGAAAAAGTTTTAAATGTTTAATTATTGTGTTGCAGAGTTTGAAAATTCAAAGGACAGTCACGCGTGTGCTTTCCGTGTTACCTGTTGTGTCAAACAATTAATTTCCTGTGATGTAAGTAATAAAATTAACAGTACTTTCGAGATGCTAATGTTAGCCGAGCTCACGATGCATTCAGAGAGTGTGGGGATAATCGGACAAAATAGTTTCCTAGTGGGAAGAATTAAGCAAAGGCTCTCTGAAGTCGGAAAAATAGAAGGAAGTGTGAGTACCCGTCTTATTACGCTAAAACACAATAGACCAAAGTCGTATTGTTTATTAATTATTAATCAATAAACGTTGTGCTGTTGAAGTAGTAGCTCATTTAGCATTCTGGTAAAATTACTTAACGACTGTGTGCTGTTAACTTAGAATAACCTGCACAAGTTCTGAACAATAAAATAATAGTTATCTTCTAAGTGGCGTCTGTGTTGTTACCAAAACAAAAGACCTCACAACACACCAAAGTCGGAATATCGATTACCCAACTAACTTTGAGGAGCACCTGAATGCCACATAATGTTTGATACTGAAGGGGTATTCACGTGATGTCGGAATTATTATATACATAGGATTTTCCGACTGAAAACATTTTCTTAAGTCGGAACAACTGAGAAATAAGTTGATGGATGTTTTGTAGTCGACAGGACGAGTTGGGAAACAATCCACAAAAAAACGTGGGCTTGATCACATAATATGTTTTATAAATTCACCTACTTTAAAGTAACTTTATTGTTTATTTGTCAAACGTTAGATAGATATAATCTTTATTATCAGTTTATACAAGGACACAACGAAACTTCATTAGCAGCAATCTTAAACAGCAGCGTTTACAAAAACAACAAAAATATATTTGTGGTGATATGAGAGAGAAATATGCAAAAAGTGGCCAGAGCCGTTGCTGTTCAGTGAATGAATGATAATAATAATAAATAAATAGACAGTTGTGGTGACTGAAAGAATATATACAGTTATTATTTTGCAGTGACTGATTAATTAAACAAATATAAATAGAGATATGGTGAAAAATAAGTGAAGTTATAGTGCAGTGAAAGAGTATATACAGTTATTATTGTGCAGTGACTGAATGAATAAATGAATGAATGAATGAATGAATATATAAATATATAAATTAATTAATGAATAAATTAATACATTAACAAAATAATTAATAAATGAATAAATAAATATGTAAATGAATAAATAAATAAATAAATAGACAATTATAAAGCAGTGAGTTACAAAGTTAATAAACAAGTAATATTGAACAGTTAGCAGCAGTTAGGTAATTATTGCACATTGTACATGGAATATATATGGAATAAGTATGTTAATGCTTAGTATAACATTAGAGTCACCTATTTCAGTTCTTAACAATAATATATAACTCAGATTTTTGTATTGTCTACTTTGTTTCCACTTTGACGACGAAATCGGAGGGTTAGTATTCTAAAGGGGGGAAATCCGAGCATCCGAGGAGCACTTGAACGCGACATAATGTTTGATACTGAGGTACAGCGCCTGGCCAATAACGGCCAACTTAGCAAGCAGGCTAAGCTAATGGTCGCTAGCTTGTTTGCTTCCCGATCCCATAGTGACTTCTCAATGATCTACAGATTTCTGCACGTTTGGCAGAAAAGTGCGTTAAAAAAAATGCAACCTGCTCAAATCGATCAATCAAATGTTTAACGCCACGAGTGTTTCCCCCTGACAAGCGGAGCATTCGTTTATTAGAAGAAAATAACAAGACAAAATCTTACTTACCTGCTTGTCCTGTTACTAACCGTTTACGACTTGATAACAACTGTCCCCCTCGCTCCTATTGGCTGCTGCTTCGATTCGACGCTTCCCATTGGCTCCCGCAGCTGTCAGTCTTTTGCAAATGCCCGTACAGCGGAAATGTGGACGAAAGTTCATAGCACGAAACTTCATTATTCAAAAAATAATGTGGTGAAATTATAAATGTTTTATTGAGTCTCACAGCTTCTTGGTTATTTATAAATGACTGATTTCAAAGTCGCATTAAATGAGTGTTGTTTACACCGCCTTCATGCTAGCTGCTCACACTCCAGCTGATGTATTTTCACTCAATCTAAACTACAACATCTGATATTTCTGATGCTTTGTCTCTGAGACTTTCCTGAGAAATGAACCCCCCGTGTTTTTACTGCTAAATATACACCACAAGCATGCAACGCGGATGACTGCAAATAAGTTTCTTCATTGTTATCATTCATGTGATCTTATCTCTTGCAACAAAAGACGATTTGCAGTTTGAGTGAGAGATGAAGTGTTTCTCTCAAAGTGGGACACAAGACACGAGAGAAAGCTTTAACTTTACAGGAGTTTGATGTGGAGCTGGTGAGGCAGGAGACACATGCATGCACCTATCTTATTATTAATGAGGTTAGTTGTGTAGTGGTGGTCTGCATATGTAGGATCTGAGTGTTTCAGTGTTGCTGAAGGCCCTGAGATGCTCCCATCGAGGGATTTCCCCCACATGGAGCCACAGTTTGATCCTGAATGAAAATGACCAGCAGCCCATGTTCATGCAGCGCAGCGACACAGGCCTTAAATAAGAGGATAGCTTTCTATATTTAGAGCCACAGCAGCTCCACTAACACATATTAGAGATGTGACAGCTCGTCTTTACACATATTTAACGCTCTATTAACTGAACTGTTTTTATGTGTTGTTGGCTTCAATTGATCCATCACTTCCTTCCTCACCTGGTCATTAACTCTGTGTATATTAAAGGTCCAGAAGTATGTGATGTGATGTGATTAATGTTGATGACAGAACGGTCTTTATGCAGGTCAGACACTGGTTGAAGACTTCTTTTTCATTAGTCTAAGTAGCAACAACAAAGTGCATCAACTCACATACTGTATTTGTTTAATTACCAAACACATTTGAGGTATTT
The DNA here is from genome assembly GCF_963930695.1 of Labrus bergylta. Classification (NCBI taxonomy): domain Eukaryota; kingdom Metazoa; phylum Chordata; class Actinopteri; order Labriformes; family Labridae; genus Labrus; species Labrus bergylta. The sequence goes on along the minus strand of NC_089215.1, from coordinate 2,060,335 downwards.
TTGTGTCCACTATAATCACCATACTTACTCTTTTCCCACTTCATTTCAGAAGGAAAATTGTTCGTCTTACTTACACTTTAATTATTTAACAGCTTCAAATTCCTTAGCTATTTTTAAATGAAGATATTTGTCCACAAAACATATAAAGAGGATATTCAATATGATGTTTTGTTGTAAAAGCACGAACTTTAGGAACAAATCTACATCTATATAATTAGACCAGTGTATAGGAGAGGAATGGATCCATCAAAAAAAAGTTGCAGGAAACCTTTTGCACACTTTTTCAATTGCACAAAATCATTGGCAACGTTTTGGTACTGAAAACGCTTACAATGTTTTTGTGCAATTAAAAAGTGTGCAGACGTTTTCCTGCAATTGAAAAGAAGAAAAGACTCAATATGGGGCGCCTGTAGGACTTTTATTTCTGTGGCCGTGGTATTAAAACCGGTTGAATTTATCAATTACTTGACTGACTTATATTTCCAGATTTGAACAGGGGGCGCCGGTAGCTCAGTGGTTAGTGTGCGCACCTCGTGTACAGAGGAGGCCAAAGCGCTCCAAGCAGGATTTAGTAAAGAGAAGCAAAACAAGAAGCTCCCGCCTGAAGGATTTATCAACAAGTGAAGTTTCAACCAGACATGCTCCTCCTTAGACTTTACACTTTAAGGTGAAGACTTTCTATTCCAAACCTTCCCAGAGTAAACGTTCCTCCACTGCTGCAAACTTGAAGAAATACACGATTCAAACGATAACACGTCTCTTAACATTTTATTTTTTGTTTAGGTTGTATGATATTCTCGCTCTAACAGAACGCTGCAGCTTTGAATTCAAACTGGGATCATTTGTGAATTTAGTCCCACATAAAAGCTGAAAAAAAGAAACATGTCAAGACCCAAATAAAGAGCACAATAATGTGCACATCTGTATTTTTATTCAACTATCAACCTATTTATGAAACACATTAATGTAACACATTTCAAATGAACTAAATGTTAAACGGCTTTAGAGGCAAACAAAGACTTAACATGGATTCTAAGGGGAAGAATGAGCCTGAAAACAACAGAAAAACAGTGTTAAAAAAATGAGCCACAACCTGTACAAAGGGCGCCGGTAGCATAGTGGTTAGTGTGTGTGCCCCATGTACCAAGGCCACAGTCCTCCAAGTGGGCGGCCTGGGTTCAAATCTGATCTGTGGCTCCTTTTCCAGCATGTCATTTCCAACTCTCTCTCTCTGATTTCTGACTCTATGCACCGTCCTAATAAAGCCCCCAAAAGAAACCTTAAAAAAATAAAATAAAAGCTAATACATTTAATAGATTAAAATAAATAACATGAATCATTTCAAAGCTGATAAAATAATCAATAAAACTATTTAATGCTTAAAAGTGAAAGTAATACAGTATGCTCTGACTCAGGCGCTGACGTCACGACTCGCCTCCATCTTTTAAATTTACAAAACATTTACTTGAGGCGTGTTTTCCCCGCTGCATTTTAGATGATAAAAGGTCCGTTTCCAGCTGTGTGTGTGTGATGTGGACTCAGTCTGGCTTTTTATAACTGTCCTGATGCGTCTCCATCTGGCCTCCTTATTCTACTCTTTCTCTCCGGTTCATCCCTCTACACACAGACTCTCTGTGACTCTACAATGAAGGATTTAAAGTCTGTGTTATGATAACTATGAGTTCCTTATGTCATAAAGCTTCCTCGTCTAACCCGTCTGGATGTGTGTAGAGCTTTTGTTAAGTTTATTTGGATGCAAAAAGAGAACTATTGAGGATTAGAGGCCCTCAAACCCTGAGAAAAGATCTAAATGTAGTTCCACTGAACCACCACTAGAGGGAGCCGAGGCCTCACACTCAACATCATCATCAGGAGAAACATGAGAATGATAAAAAAAAAGAGAGCTTCCTTTCATTCGTAAAAGTTTATGACAGGGGTTATTGTTTGTTTATTTGCAGCATGAAAATGATTTGAAAACGGTTTTTATCACTCAAAAAATTCTGATTATTTCTAAGTTTAATTTATGTACACTGTTTTTAGATAAAATAACTTCAATTATCAGGCAGGTTTTAAATTATTGAATCCGATTTTTTTGCGTTTGTTTCAATCATTGTCTGTTTAACAAGCAGGCCTCCAGTTTCAGGAGTCACATGTGTTCATAATTCAGAGCTATTATCATCTTAAAAATATACTTCAGTGTGTTATAAACCTTTTATGAAGTGTTGATAGTGTTCATAAATGCTAAATAGTGAGACTGGAACTGAAATGTAGACACCTAACCTTAAGGTTAAAGGTGACATATTCTCCTCCTCTTCACTTTAAATAAGTCTCAGAGCTCCTCAAAACATGTGTGTGAAGTTTCTTGTTCTAAATCCACTCTGATCCTGTATTTGATCATGTCTATAAACCCCTCTATTTCAGCCCTGCTCAGAACAGGCTGTTTCTGTGTCTGTACCTTTAAATATGTAAATGAGCTGTGTCTGACCACGCCCCCTCTCTGGAAGGGTTTGGGTGTCTCGGTGCTTTCTCCCTCCATGTCCTATTGTTTACGGTGAGAAGGCAGACTCAGAGGGCAGAACAAACACCTAGCTGTGGGAGTGTCACCCACCTGGGGGAGGGGCTATTTCCCTTTGTGATGTCATGAAGGGAAAATCTCCAAACGGCCTGTTTGAGCACACATTTTCTGAAAAGTGGAGCAGGCAAAAGACGGAGAGGATGGACTTTTCTCATCATTGGGGGGTTTGTAGACAGACTAGAAGTGAATTTTGAATAATATGTGACCTTTAAAATATAGGTTACATTTCATAATAATTCATAAAGAGATAGACGCAGATGATGATGTGGGTTTGTGAGTGCGCACACATCAGCTCTGTCTCCTCTTCATGCAGGATCATCTAATTACCGACACACAGAGAGATAATAGACACCAAGGACTCTCATCAACATGATAATGTCCAGTAACAAAAGCTGTTTTTTTTTTTGGGGGGGGGGGGGGGGGTGTACAGTGATGCATACTGGAGGATTTGATTGATTCATATTGAAGTGTTTTTGCAGATCACAATCACTATGAGGTCTTCATGTGGATCCGGTTTGAAGTCAGAGATGCAGCTCGAGATGGTTTCACGCTGCAGAGAGACGTTAATATCATACAGACTGCCTCTGTGGAGAAACATGAGCTCAGCTGGCTCACTCTAACACAGTTCAATTGTTTACATATGAACTGGTTATTTAAGTAACCATGTTATGAGATGAGCTCTCAGGTATGTAAATGTATAATTAAGAGCTCGCGGGGATGGCACAGCGGCTTCATGAAACAGTCTCTCAGTTCACCTCTTGACCTTTAAATGGGCAGTTTGGCTATTTGAGACTTCTTGAGCTTCTCTGTAGCAAAATGACATATTGAGTGAAAAGGGTCGCAGCGCGTAGAGCGTTATATAAGGAGGGATTTCATTTGAATTTTGAAAAGTGCAAACGCATTGTTGTACCATGTTGTTGCTAGCTGGTAGAGCGATGCTGTGCAGCGAGCGGGAAATCAAACAGAGAACAAACCAAGGTGCAAAGTGAAGCCATTCCATCTCTAGATGGACCCTCCTCCCACTAGATATGAGTAATAGAATAGAAATAATTAAAATGAATGTGCTGCCACGTCTTCTTTATCTCTTCCAGTCATTGCCTCTAGAGGTACCCCAAAAACAATTTGATAAGTGGAATGCCTGGATCTCAAGGTTCGTTTGGAACAGTAGAAGACCTAGGGTTCAGTTCAAGACACTGCAACTGAAAAAAGAGAAGGGAGGAAGAGCTTTACCATGCTTACAGGATTATTATTATGCTGCGCAATTGAAACCCCAATACAATTCCAATACAATCTATACTAGGAAATAAAAGCCAAGCTGAAAGACATTATAACAGCTTGAATCGATGGACTTTATTCACTCTTAAGCTATGGTTTAAGGTTTTGAGGAAGTTACAAATAGAGAAACAGGCTGGGGTCTTGAATTGGGTTGCATATGATCCATAATTTGAACCTGCTAGATTGGACAGGGGCTTTAAACAGTGGGTTAGGAGAGGTATCACGTCCTTTTGTTTACTCACCTCAAACAGAAGATTTCAGAGTTGTGAGTTAATTTCAGACACATTTGGACTGGAAAAGCAGGACTTCCATAGATACCTGCAAGTCAGAGACTATTACAATAAGAACTTACAGGTCAAAGAGGAGAAGGAATACAATTTGATTTCTATATTTCATGATGCATACCAAAAAAAAGACAATAAAAAGTTGGTCTCAAGAATATACGGACGTATACAAGCCTCTAAAAATCATTCTACGTTATCCATTAAACAAAACTGGGAGAAGGAGTCAGAAATACAAATATCAGAAGAGATCTGGATGGAAATATGTGAGACACAAGCGACCACTGCAAACTCAAGATCACTGAGAGAGTTCGGCTGGAAGAATGTAGTGAGATTTTTTATAACTCCTAAAATAACAGCACTGCAAACAGGCACACAGAGCCGAGGCTTCTGTTGGAGACAATGTGGAACCTCTATGGCTAATCACTTTCATGTTTTTTGGGCCTGTCCGAAAATCCAGTCATTCTGGAGAGAGGGGGCTACCGAGATCAATAAAATAATTGGGGTGGATTTAGATTTCTCTTTTGTTACTTTATATCTCGGTAAAATACAGTCCTACAGAAGGATAATATTTATTGAAGATACTCTTGGCAAGTAGTAGGAAAGCAATAACTAGGAAATGGTTGCAACCAGACCCTCCAACACTGGACCAGTGGCGCGGATCATTCAAGAAATTTACTGTATGGAGAGACTACTTTTGTTTTAAGACATCAGTTGGAGAAATGCATTGAACGCTGGGAAAAATGGATTGTGTATGCACCTTGAATAGTAAGACATTATACCATGATGTATGTGTAAAAGAATACTTTGATCTTACCTGTAACACCCATGATGATCTCGTGTTCTTTGTACATGTAAATAAATGAATAAATAAAAAGTATAAAAAAGAGGACGAGGGCAAGCTTGAGATCTGAGTCATTAACCCCAAACACACAGAGCAGAGACAAAGCTGTGCTAATAACACAGTTTAACTCCAATGATGGTGTTGTTGCAGATGAATCACCGAGGGGAACGTCCCTTCTCCTGCCCTCACTGTGAGAAGACGTACAGCCTGAAGTGGGACCTGAAGGAGCACCTGGTGCTACACTCAGGGGAGAAGCCGTATGTCTGCCATCACTGTGGGAAAGCCTTCGCACGGCGGCCGTCCCTACGCATTCACCGCCTCCTGCACTGCAGCAGAGTGACCTACACTCAGACTCCAAAGGTAGGAGGAGGTATACACTGATATAGGTTCTGTCTGGACGTTCAGATGTATGCCAGTCCACCTGATGGAGTCACACTATTCCAAAGAGCTACGTGTGGAGGTTAAACACTGATATACATACATTATATGCATCAATGTGTACACAAAAGGAGAGAAGACGTGTGCATGCTGGAGAAAAATATTAACGTCAAAAGATTTAAAGTAATTATGACTCAACGTTCTAAAAGTTTGATTTTAGTGACAATAACCAGCCAGGGAGTCTTTATTAAAGATATGGAGCTTGAACTCACCCTGAGGTGCTGTATTGCTTCTAAAACAACCCACTGGTTTTACTCGATCCCGGTTATAACACGGATACTTAAAGATATCAATGAATTTTATTGATTGAAAAGTTCATTGGTTTCTTCCAGTATGAAGCCATATTGTGTTGGATTGCAAGTTGAGAAACCAGTCCACTTATCTTCCAAACTCTCCTGATGATGAAGCGCAGAGCTGTTTACTGCAATGTATTTTCATGATGAATCATTCGAGTCCATAACAGGCTCACGACATTGTTCGACATGTTCCAAAAATGCATTTAGTTAACAGTTTGAACAGAAGGTTTTTAAAATGACTGGGTTGCATGTTCCTCTCTCAGGTTCAGTGTCCGCTCTGTCCCAAGCTGCTGGCTAATGGCGGCTCTCTAAGGAACCACATGAAGCTGCACACAGGGGAGAAACCTCACAACTGTCAGCACTGTGGGAGGAGCTTCAGTCAGAAAGGTAACAAGCTTATTAGCAGACAGGTGAACTCAGATTTGCAAACTGTTGTGACGTGCAGCGACCAGCTGACTGACTCTGACTGTGTCTCAGGTAACCTGGAGTCTCACCTGAGGATCCACAGTGGAGAGAAGCCGTATCACTGCTCCGACTGCGATAAGAGTTTCTCTCAGAAGACCGAGCTTCGTCGTCACATGTTCTGTCACTCAGGGGGAGGAGGGTTCCTCTGCAGCTTCTGTGGAAAATCTCTGAGAGACCCCCCACAGCCTGAAGTCCCACGAGAGACTGCACACAGGAGAGAGACCACACCGCTGCCCTGTCTGTGGGAAAGGTCAGAACACCTTATATCAGGATAAAATAAATCTCACATTGTCTGATCAGATAATTATTCTGGAAGGAAGTTCCCTCTGAGCTGCAGACCTAAACAAGACAGAGCAAAAATAAGACATTCAAATTGAAATATATTAAAATATAAAATCAAACAGCGCTCTGAAGTCCCTGAATACAGAGTCTACCCTTCAGGACGGACACAGATTCACCTGCTGGTCATGACTAATCAAAATGGATCCTGCATAACAATCCATGCAAGGGGGGCCCCAATGGTCTAGAGTAGTGGTTCCCAAAGTGGGGGTCGGAAGCCCAAGGTGGGTCGCCAGCAACCAAGAGGGGGGTCGCAAGATGCCTTCCATAAAAGTATATCTTTTTACCATTTTTGTAAATATACAAAAGTAGTCCAGTGTCATATAAGACAGCATCATTAAGTGAAATGCAAATGAATGTTTTAATTCTTTTAGGCTGTTTTATTTTGTGTTACTAGTTTTTCGATTAGCTTTATTAGTGTGTGCGTGGCTGTTGCTACGTTATATACCTAACTAACCACCTTACAGAACAGTGGGGGGTCCCCAGTTTCTGTCACCCTTATTTTGGGGCTCACGACCTGAAAGGTTTGGGAACCCCTGGTCTAGAGTCAGGTAGTGCCCCATGTACAGAGGCTTTAGTCCTCCAAGTGGGCCACCTGGGTTCAATTCCAACCTGTGGTTCCTTTCACACATGTCATTCCTCACTCTCTCTCTCTCTCTCTCTCTCTCTCTCTCTCTCACTCTCTCAGGTTTCCTCCTCTATCCACTGTCCTATCAAATAGTTATAAAAAGTACAAAACTTAATTCTTAAAAACAAGCACAATCCATGCCAGACCGTCTTCTCAGGGATTTAGGATCATGCTTTTCTCCATTTGTGTCGGGAACAGCCCTAAGCTGCCCTGGAAACCCCTGTCAAGTGTGCTGTGGTGGTGAAACCCACCTCCAGTCTTTACACCTCAACACTTCATCTATTGTAATGAAGATGCCTCAGACATGCACATTCTCATGTATTCTTATTTGATTACTTACTTTTCGGGATTCTGTCTGTTTCCAGGCTACACAATGGCCACCAAACTGAGGAGACACATCAAAACTCCCCACGCTGCAAAGAAACCATTCAGTTGTCACTGTGGAGCCTCGTACACCGTGAGACAGAGTCTGCTCAGACACCAGGCACAGCACCCCGTAGATGGAGGGGCCAATAAAGAGAGGGCGGAGTCACAGGGAGGACCTCAGGAGGAGGGGAAGGGGGAGGGGTCACAGAAAGGAAACGGAGAGAACACTGACAGCAACAAGAGAGTGTATTTACGCTCTGGTCACCAGAAGCCAATCAGAGGACGACCCAAGAAGTACTCGCTCCCAGGGGAGAACAGGGCGGGGCAAGGGAAGAGGAGGAGGATTCAGGGAAAAGAAGATGCAGCAGAAAGAGAAGGAGAGAAGGAAGCTTTGGGTGATGTTGTCTACATCCTCTCAGAAGATCTGTCCTCGCAGAGTTCTGCCCCTCTGATGCTCACAACTGATAACTCGCTGCCAGGTGGGGCAGGATCAGTACTGGTGGAGGTGGTTATATCTGATGGGGCGGAGCAGTGCATTGTGGTCCAGGGGCAGCAGACGGTTGGAGAGCTGCTGATCCTTCAGGAGGAAAGGAGTGGAGTCTGCTCTGTGGCTCAGACAGTGGAGATAAACACGGGGTAACTGACACAGAGCGAAATCAGAGCATTATTTACAGAGCAGAGTGATACAGGAAAAATACTCTGTTACTGTTCTTCATTACAATCATTGTCAGCTAACTGCTGAGAGCTGTGATGTCCTACGGTTGATTCCTCCTGTTTGAGCTCTCAATGGAGACTGTTTTCCAGCTTACACCAAAGCCTGCTTACAAAGGTTAAGTGAAACTGGAGCGCAGAGAAGAGAAGTCAAGTGAATGTGATGTCTGTCAGCGACAGGGAGAACTATAAATATCTACAGCTAACTAAGTAACTAAGGTCATCTAAAACATTATTAAGACAAGTGACATCAGTTGGAGTAATTTTGTGAATTCTGTAGTGTAATTAATTTATTAAGATATTTGTAGTGACTATCTAATGTCTAAATTTCTTCTCTTGCCTTTAGTCACTTGGAAAGTTCTTGACGCGTAAAAAATAAACAAATGTCCAAAATTAAAGTACTTTCTGATGTTCCAGTTTATTGTCACATACTGTATGAAGCAGAGACAAACCGTGATGATGATATGATGAGTTGTTATTTCCGAGATTATACTGTTGGTTGTCGTAAACATTAATTGTAGTAATTAATGAACGAATCAATCTAATATCAGAATAGTGAATCCTTAAGAGCATTTTAATCATTAAATAAATACAAAGTTCTAAATGATTACGTATGAATTTATTACAGGAATTGTGAACAGTAATGCAGATTAATGAAGTAAATATCCAAGATTATACTTTCTATGATTTTAATAACGGTATTTGGATTTGAGTAAAGACAAACCGGGTGCAGGAAGGTCATTGGTGCAATGGTTGGTTTTACCAGTGCCAACTTTCTGATTATTTTGCTAGATTTGGAGAATGGATGGATCTTCAGTGTACATGGTTGGAGCTTTAAATCCCTATTGGATTGATGAGCTAGTTTACGAAGCTTATTGAAAAGTTTCAATGACATCAAGGTGACGTCGGCTGCTGTGTCAAAGAGAGCTTCGTGCTCAAGCTGATTTTTGAGGGTGGTTGACAAGTAGAACTTCCGGGCCACTCCTTTTTTGATTAGGTGACACAAGAACCGTTGGAAAAGCGGTTCACCTTGTGTGACTGCAAGGCCATTATTGAGAGATATTTCTGTTGAATTAGTGCTGACTCCTAGGACTGCATTGACATGGTCTATCTCGAGTTGTTGGTTCTCAGGTTCGTTGGACGCATCTGCTTGGAATGAGTAGACAGTAACGTTCCGATAAAGTTCTTCGTCCTCTGCTTCATTTTGCTGGTCTAGAGGAGGAGTCTTGGGGTCTACTAAGGCAACTGCAAGAAGATCAGCTTTGTTACTGTCCCTAGGGCGTCCATTGGGGAGGCGCCTGATAACTTCTAGCTATTCCTTTGAAAGGGGAGGAGTTTCTGTGCCATTGCTAACCTTTTCAAGTTTCATCAGAGGGGGTGACTTCTCATTTTCCCAGATTCGGTTGTTTGGGAAATCATGTCGCGTCACGAGTAAACCGGTGGTGTCTTGGGCGGGAGTGGTAGTTCTGATGCCACTCCTGTGCCCTATTGTCAAGGGTTTCATGGTTAACCCACTGTTTGGGTGGAAACCTAGCTCGGCAAGAGTCTTGAAAGTGTCGGTTTGAGTCTGACTGGCTTTGATCGCCGTGAGCGTTTGATGGTTTTTGAAAGTTGCAGCCTTCATTGGTTGGCCTGTCTTCAGGTTTGAAGGTGTTATGGAAAACACCTTTTGAAGTTTCTTCAAGCTTGAGGGGTGCATCTTTTGTGTTAATGCTTAGGACAGTGTTGGGCTCTGCCTTTTTAGCAGAGATTTGCTCTACCTCTTCAGGTCACGCAGTTCTCGACTGGAGAGGGTGCGTGGACAAGCAGAGACGCCAAGATGGTGGCTTGTGGCGTGGAGGTTTTGAGTGAAAAGTTCAAGTCCTCCTCCATCCTTGGTTCGTTTTTGTAACCACATTAAGCTTGTCTTAAGCGGTTGTAGAACTGCTGAGGAGACTCAGTTCTTTCTTGTTTGACTGCAAGAGCAGCAGCCTGCCCTGTCGGAGAAATATAGACTGACAACTCTTCTACCAAGGCTTGACAAAGCAAGTTGTAGTCATTGCTGACATGGTCGGGCTGATGCTCTATAAAGCAACTGGACGTTATCCTGACCAAGTATTTTTGTCATCAACTGTAGCACCTGGGAATTTTCGCAGGTGGTATTCGATGTCATTCAAGTACAGGCTTGTATCAAGACTGCCTTGGCTATGTTACAAGCTATTTTGTCCAGGTCTTGAAATGCGGGACCTGGAGGGGAATGGTGATTAATGGACGCAAGGGATCCTGGGTGGGGAGCTGGCTCCCCCCTGTTGTAAAGAACAGGCCCAGGACCTCGAGCCCAAGAGGATCATCCAGTGTGGCCAGAAAGCCGGATGGAGAGGACGTTTGCTTTAAAGGGTGGATGTCTTTATTTTTTTCAGAGAGAGACTCATTCCATTGTCTCTGATGGCAGCGATCTAGTTCAAGAGACAGTTATAATTCTCTTTGGACAACCGCTAGTTCTTCCTCTTTTATGTTTTTCTGTTGCTGAACATGGCTACCTAATCAAGGGCGTTGTCCAGCCTGGTCTAGAGGCTGCGCACATGTTGTTCATCCGCTTTCAGAATTCTGTTCTGGGCTTTTACCTGACTCGTCAGGGTGTTGAGCTCTTCTTGAGCCTCTATGAGGAGGCTGCCTGACCTGTCAAGATGTTTGATGGTTGCTGTGAGTTGATCCTTGATCAAATCTAACTTGTTTTCTTTCTTCTGAAGAGCTTTTTTGAGCTCAATCATCCTCCTCACCTTCTTCCTGTGTAAGGGTGCCTTTATTAGGGACTGGTCTTTCTCTTTAAGCTGCAGCTTGAGGGATTTATTCTCCTGCTTTAGTCGTGTTTGCCCTTGTGTTACTCGTTCTAACAGTTGGTGGGCATACTTTTCCTGGGCTGCCATGACAATGACCATTCTTTCTAACATCTAGTTTTTTTTTAATCTATGATAAGATTTCACATCATATCACGAAGGTGAGAGGGTTCAGTTTCTTTAACTTCAGCCATATAACCAGGTAACAAGGATTTAGTCATGTCCACCAAAACAGACGCTAGCTGTTCCATTAAGTCAGCTATGCTATCCTGTTCTGAAAGGTCAGAGGTCTCCATGTCTAGCTTTTGTCAAATGAGCAAGCAGAAATAAAAAAAAAATATATAATAATAAAAATCAAAATGAGTCAGCATTGAAAATGAAATAATTGATAATAATAAAAGAAAATGGTTAATGAGTTATAGCAAAAGTTCCAATCTGAGAGTGAAGGAATTAGTTTATACTGGCCAAAGCTTTTGAAAGCAGAGCAAAAAAATGAGTAAATTGTAAATGAAAATTGGGCAATCTCAATATTGAAAACAAATGGTATTGAAAGGGCTTTATAAAAGAAAACAAATTTTGGATGGAAAATCAGTCAAATTTTAATTTCTTTAGAAATTCAGGTTAAATCTGTAATAAGAAAAAGGAAATCTTTGAATTAAGATCACAATTGAGTGTTGCAAATGTGAATCAAAAATAAGATTTACTGTAGTTTCGATTAAATTTGGGATTGATTGTAAACAAAAGAAAATTTGGATTGTTTTAAAAATAACAGGTGTGAAAAATAACAATAATGATAATTTTGGTTGGAAATTACATTTTAAAGTCAGTATTACACTCTTAAATGTAATCCAGAATCGAAATTGAGACCTAAAATCCTTTATGTTCAATAAAGGGTGGGATAAGGCAAATGAGGTTCAATGTAAATTAGAGTTCAAGACCAATAAAAAAAAAATATTCCTATTCTAGGAAGAAGACCGGTCAATTTACTTCACAAATTATCTCGTCTTTATTCTGAAATCTCTGTGATTAGAAAACTGTCAGTATTTGCAAGGAACAGAAGGTTTAATATCTTTTCAAACTCAGTTAACCAAAACAACCACTAGTTTGGAGACAAGTGAGCCAAAACCTATTCACTCAAGACAGCTACAAAGTGAGTAGAGTCAGAGTAGAATCTAATGCTACGAGAAGAAGAACAACGGAAGTGCTGGCTGTGTTCGGACCTAACAAACACATAAGCACTCACATAAAACATCAGTGAATAGCAGAGTAGATTCATTAAGAAGCAGATTATCGTGGTGTATGAAAGAACATTATGAACTTGTTTGCTGTGAATTATTCAATGAGATTTGTTTGACTATTTGTCTGTGTTATTTATGATCAAAAGTTATTTCCTAGCCTCACATGGGGCACCATTATGTAGCATAATTAATTTATTAAGATATTAATATCCTAATTTTACCTCGGGTTAAATTAAAGGGGGGCACCACTTTCAAGCTTCTAAAGCCAAAAGAAAAAAAATAATTGTAGTTATCTCATATCAGAATAGTGAATCCTTAGGAGCATTTCAATCATTAAAGGGACACTTCACCCGTTGAAACATGACTCTGTATTGACATTGGGTCATATATGTAGTAGAAATGTGAAATACATTTTGAAGTTGGTGCCTTCTTGGCTGTGAAAAGGCAGAAACTGTCTTTTTGGCTCATGTGGATGAAAATCCCATGAGCCAAAATCTGGCTGCAAATCCCAGAATGCACAGCACCTCAGGCCACTCCCACTAAGGTCCTCGATTTCAGAATCAGAATCAGAAATACTTTATTAATCCCAGAGGGAAAATCAATCGATACAGTTTCTCCAAAATATACAGTATAGCAGTAGAAATACAGAAATAAAAACATTTACAGACATATTCACTTCAACACATGAGGACGTTTCCTCAACTGATTCAGAGATTTCTTCCAGAATTGATCTTGTACGTTCCTGTCAGAAAACAGACTCTATGTCTGTGTCCATAGACAAACAGTGAGAGCACCAACACTACCAGTCCGCCCCAGCTCGAGCCGGCCCGGGTGCCTCGTCCTCACTGCCGATGACAGGCAGGCCTTATGTCTCGGCTGCTGAACTGGTAGTGGCCAGCGGCGGCCAGCAATATAGCGATTCAGCCGCGAGATGGTTGCTGTTAACAGGCCGGTCTGGTGTTGTGGCGGCCCCGGCGGCTAGCAACAGCCCCGGTGGCCAGCGGCTGCAGCAGCCAAAACACAAGACCGGCCTGTCGTCAGCAGCCGTCTCACCACTATATTTATATTTTTTCGCCATTATCAGCTTTCTCCATAGAGCCTGTTAGCATAGCTTCCAAGCAATATGGCGGACGTTAAGTTTCAATTCTGGGAGTGAGTTCGAACCCACTGATCTGTGATTGATCTGTAGCTTCAGTGGTCGAAAATATGAGGAACTAGCGTTGTAGTTTCACACCGCTAACTGCAACAGTTTCCAGTGACGCAATATGACGATATTTGCGTCACTGGAAACTCCTTTTCAGACTCAGAAATACAGAACTTTCCAGTCTCAGGGGGAAATGAGGGCTGGAGGCACGACCATTCAAAAATACTACCAGGTTTCTAATGATACAAAGATTAATGCAAATGGGTGAAGTATCCCTTTAAATAAATACAGACAAAGTTCTAAATGATTACGTTTGACTTTAATACAGGAATTGTGAACAGTAATGCAGATTAATAGAGTAAATACCTAAGATTATACTTTCTATGATTTTAATAACGGTGAAATTTTTAACAAATGAAACAATAAACGGTTTGGTAATGATTTAATGAAAAATATGATTAGGAGAATTATGTAATCATGTAGAATTTTGTCTGTGTTTATTTAATGATTGAAATGCTCCTTAGGATTCACTATTCTGATATGAGATTGATTGATTAATTAACTACTACAGTTAAAGTTTATTTCTTATGTTAACCAGAAGTGGTGCCCTTAGTTTGAGGTATGATTAAGATTATTAATATCTTAATAAATTAATCTTCAATCATTTAACCTGATTCCTCTCAGTTCAATTCGCCATTTCAAGCCGCAATATTATTATTATTATTTTTCCCATACAAGTTAAAAACGTGAATTGGGCCTCTAGACTGGTCCTCCAGCAGTGGCCCCCACAAACAAATATTTTAATGTATCATACTTCAATTATCCAAACGAGTTCACATTGCGTTTGCATGTGGAAGCATGTCACGGTGGTTGCTCCTCATACACACACAGTCAGACATGCACCCACACAGCGCTGCTTTCTCCCGCTGGCTCAGCTGATCTTCTCTGTAACGCCTCTGTTACTACCTCTAAAGATGGCACTGAGGGGGATTACTAAGGTCCTCCATTACCCTCAGCGAGACTCATATTGAAGGTGATAAATCTCTCCATAATTCAGCTCTATATCCTGGCTCCCCCCTACCTATCTGAGCTCCTCCACCGGCACACTCCCACCTGCACCCCCAGGTTGCTGACGCAAACCTCAGGGGCAGGAGGATGATTGCAAGCGATTGTGAGAGCTTGGTCAGCATGGGTCAGCGATGGTCTGCACTTTGTAAGCCATGTGTGTTGTGTTTCTGTGTTGTCTGACCATGGCTGAATAAATCCTAAAATGATCCACAATCTGTTTCACGATTTCATCATGAAACATGTCCATCTACTACAGAAATAACCTCCACCTAACAACCTGATAACTGTCACTTTAACTTGACTTGCCACTTACTGCACAACATGTATGAATGTCCTGTATAGTTTTAAGTTTGGACTTAAATGAGTGTATGGTTTACTTAATACTTAGTAGTTAATAGTTGTAAATATGTAAAAGCCCTGAAAAAGGGGATATTTGAGTCAAGAAACAGGGGCACAAAACATTCCTCAGATCGTCTGTGACTGATTGCAACATATTCACACAGATAGATGACTATAAGCATTTAAACAAGCATAAACATATACAAACTGACAACAGAGTAGTAAGTAGTTTTCCCGCAGTAAGCATACTGAATAAAAACTTGTACCGTCTGTACCATCTGTACCGTGCTGTACTCAAGCACGATTGGCCACCCACTGCGCCATTCCCACGCTGGCTGGCACAGCCCGCGGTCACACTGGCCAGGACTAACCGTGCTTAAAAGCATGATTACCTCTTGTACATAACGTTATAATACAACACATGCACGCTTTATGTTATTATGAAGCGTGCTCAGTTTACAAACGGGCGGAGAGAGAGACAGAGAGCGAGAGAGAGAGAGAGAGAGAGAGAGAGAGAGAGAGAGAGAAAAAGAGACGCGCAGTCAAGTCCGCGTCTGCACATCAGAGAAAAACACAGAGAGCATGACAGCTACTTTATCATCAATCAATCAATTTTTATATGTATAACGTCAACTCATATCTCGAGACACTTTACAAAAAGCAGCTAAAATACCTTACTCTTTGTCTTTTAACATTACAAAAGAGCAGGTAAAAATACCTTACTCATGCTATATTACAAAGACCCGGCCTATCCATCATGAGCACTGGCAGACCGTCAACCAACAATCTCGAGGAGCCTAAGAGAGCTCAAGAGGTCCCAGGAAAGTAGATGGTTAGTGACTGAGATTTACAGATAGATACATGCAGTAATATGATGTATTGTATAGAGAGAGAGAGAGAGAGAGAGAGAGAGAGAGATAGAGAGAGAGAGATGCCAGTTCCCCTATAGCAGCATAACTAGGAGCTGGTCTACACCAGCACCAGCCCTAGGGTTAGGGTCATTTCGAGCTTTGTAAGTGAGAAGAAGGATCTTGAATTCTATTCTAGACTGTATAGGGAGCCAGTGCAGAGAAGCCAACACAGGAGTGATGTGGTCCCTTTTCCTAGTTCTAGTCAGTACACGAGCTGCAGCATTCTGGACTAGTTGAAGAGTCTTTAGAGACTTACCAGAGCACCCTGAAGAGAATTACAATAATCCAATCTGGAGGCAACAAATGCACGAACTAGTTTTTCTGCATCATTTTGCGACAGGATATTCCTGATCTTGGATATATTACGAAGGTGAAAATAGGCTATTTTTGAAATTTGCCTGATGTGAGAGCTAAAGGACATATCTTGATCAAATTAGAACTCCTAGATTCCTAACAGTGATGCTAGATGCCAGGCTGATGTCACTAAGGACAGTCAAATCACTAGAAAAAGTCTCTCTGAGGTTTTTAGGGCCTAGCACAATAACTTCAGTCTTGTTGAGTTCAGAAGCAAAACATTTCTGGTCATCCAGGTCCTAACGTCCTTAAGGCACATTTCTAGCTTACATAACTGACTGGTGCCATCGGGCTTCATTGATACATAAAGCTGAGTATCATCTGCATAACAATGAAAATGTATGGAGTGTTTCCTCATAATATTTCCCAGAGGAAGCATATATAATGTAAAGAGAATTGGTCCAAGCACTGAACCTTGTGGCACTCCATAGCAAACTTTAGTGTGCATAGAGGACTCATCATTAACATGTACAAACTGAGATCGGTCTGATAAGTAGGATTCAAACCAACTTAAAGCAGTCCCTGTAATTCCAAGTAAATGTTCTAGTCTGTATAATAGGATCTGATGGTCAATGGTGTCAAAAGCAGCACTAAGATCTGTTGGGGTTGTATCAGGTAAACTTTGGTTATATTCTTTAATAATTATATTTAATTATTAATAATATAAATAAAATATCATCAAACTATGTTTAATCTCGTTTTGGGGCACCATCCTGTACTCAGGGAAATATAACCAAAATATCACTCAAATCAGTCTCAAATTAGTTATTTAATTATTAATATTATTAATAATTAATAACTATATTTAATAAATTGAAGGCGTGAAATCCGTACACAAAGCCTTCGCACCCAGCCTATATCACAATGCAAATACACCAGTAATCACAAACAACTGCTCTCTTAAATTATAACAGAATTTATTTTAAACAAAACAACATCAATCCAAAATCAATGAATTTAATCAAACAAATAACTCTTATAAACTAATCTAAGCAACAAACATTATCAAGCAGGGCTTGTGGATGAGGTGTAAATGTGTGTGTGTGTGTGTGTGTGTGTGTGTGTGTGTGTGTGTGTGTGTGTGTGTGTGTCTGTGTCTGTGGATGAAAGAGAGAGAGAAGGGGCAAGAGGGGGAGATTGCTTCGTCCCACGTGGTCGCCCTTCCGATGGCGCACACATAACAAAGACCTAATGTGGCCTTAATGTCTAAAAGAGACTGAGTTCGGCCCTACACGATCTGTGTCTCTGAGGCATCTGGATGGCCGCGAGTGTATCGATCTCTGTGTGTGTGTGTGGGTGTGTAGCCTATGTGCGTAATGGCGCAGATGTGCGTCTACACGGGAATCTGTGTATGTGTCTGTGTTTAAAAGGGGGAGAAAAGAGGAGAAAAGAGGAAAGTAGAGAAGGAGAGAAATGCGTGCCTGACGAGGCCGGATCACAGTCCGAATTCCGCGCCACAACTCGGAGTAATTCCCTTCATTCACAGAAACAAACCAATGACCGAATTCAAGTTAATATGGTTTACACTGGCCTTTCTGATCAGAAGACTAATACCCGGTTATAACGCTGTTACGCTAAACACATGTAGGACGCAGCGGTCCGAAACGTGAACAATAAGAGTTTTAAAACAGGTAAAACTCAGGACGCAGCGGTCCAACAAAGATAAAAAATACAGTTTCACAACACTACCTAAAGCTAATTCTGCCCAGACCTAATTAAGCCTCACTTGTGAATCGCTTTGCCCGCGATTGGTGAAGGAAAAAGGAGTCTGGCGATAAAACAGATCTTGTGTCCGTCCTGGTGCAGAGGCATTTGATGGCGGCGAGGGCGGCTCCCTTAAGGCAAGAACAGCTTCGTTGGTTCTCCGTCGAGTGGAAAGATGTCTGTTAATGTCCTTTCGTTGCAGGACGGAATAAGACCGTTATCTTTCTGATAATCTGTTATAGTCTGACGCTCTCCGAGAAACTGAGATGCATTCACTGGACAATCTGAGCTCGGAATTCAGAATACTGCCAGCCACGGATTACCTGTGCGCCAAAACTTAAAACAAAGGAAGATGGTTGCAGGAAACAGGAGGTGAGCTTGTGTCGCCGAACACTTGAAGTCAGCGCGTGGAAAGAGAGAGAGCAATGGAAGTCTTGGAGCTTTGTAGCCTGGCCCGCTCCATGGGGGTTTACCTCAGGTCCCCTCCAATGAGGAGAGAGAGGTTCCGGTCCCCCCTTACTTCACGCGTAGGTGTGAAGTACTGCAGGGGATTCTGGGATTAAGAGTCCTTTTAGGCCTCTTTGTGATCTCAGTGAATAATGAGGCTTCTCACAGAGGTGCAGGTCCAAGTCCATTGTTAGACTGTCCTAAGCCTGCGTGGCCCAACAGATCTAACAAGACGAGCACAGAGAGAAGTCCCCTGTCTGAAGCTAGAAGTAGATCGTTTGTAACTTTAACTAGTGCAGTCACAGTGCTATGGTGGACTCTAAATCCTGACTGAAACTCCTCAAATAAACTGTTGTCATGGAGAAAGTCACACAGCTGATTAGCTACCACCTTCTCCAGGATCTTTGAGATAAAAGGAAGGTTGGATATAGGCCTATAGATTCAGATTCAGATTCAGAAAACGCAAAGACAACATAAAGGAAATAAACACATCACCACAGCATTCAAACAGTTACATTCACATGTCAGTAACAACAATTCAACAGACAAACAGGTCGTCAAGTGAGAAAGCCAGCACTATCAAGCTACAATTTCCCAATACGATGACAGACTTGTTCAGCATTCAACAGCCTGATAGCTGAAGGGATAAAAGAGCTGGAGTATCTAATTGTCCTCCTTGGAGGGGCAAGATAGCGCCGTCCAGAGGGCATTAAAGAACACTCAGATGAGACAACATGTTCAGGTTGGTTTATGATCCCTTTGGCTTGAGCTCACAGGGAGCTCAAGTCTTTCAGCTGGACTCCAATAATCTTAGAGCAGACTTTTACGATGTGGTTCAAACTGTTCTTGTCCTTCACAGTCAACCCATTGAACCAACAGATAAAAGAAAATGTTAAAAGACTTTCGATTAAAGAATGATAAAAGCTACATAAAGTGCTTTGTGAAACACTAAAAGAGTTCAGCCTCCGCATCAAATGAATTCTCTGTTGGCCTCTTTTCACGATTGACTCTGTGTTTTCAGAGAACTTAAATTCAGAGTCGAACACTGTCCCAAGGTATTTATATGAGTCCACTATTTCAACCTCTCCACCGTGGATAATGCTAGATTCAGGGTGACAACAGTTAGAGTTAGCTAGAGTTCCTGAATCTAGCGTAGGTTTTTTAAGTAGAGGTTTGATTATCGCTACTTTAAATTACTGTGGTACATAGCCTGCCAGTAAAGACATATTGATAATATCTCATATGGAGTTGCTAACTAAGGGAAAGACTTCCTTAAACAGCTTGGTTGGGATTGGGTCTAAAAGACAGGTTGACGGTTTCGACGCAGAAATAATTGAATTTAGCTCTGAAAGGTCAATTGGAGAAAAACAGTCGAGACTAATATCTGGTCCTGGAACTGTTTCTCCCATATCAGAGGTATCTGCACCAGGTAAGGGCAGGAGGTTATTCATTTTGTCTCTGATGTCTAGAATTTTGTTGTTGAAAAAGCTCAGGAAACCATTACTGCTGAGGGCTAAAGGAGTACAAGGCTCAATGGAGCCATGACTCTCTGTCAGCCTGGCTACAGTGCTGAAAAGGTATCTAGGATTGCCTTTGTTTTCTTCGATTAGAGAGGAGTAGTAGGCAGCTCGAGCGTGACGTAGAGCCTTCATATATCTTCTATGACTATCCTGCCAGAATAAACGAGATTCTACCGTTTTGGTCGAGCGCCATATTCTTTCAAAATTTTGCGACGTTTGTTTTAGAGTACGGGTTTCTGAGTTGAACCATGGAGCCACTCTCCACCGCTTGACAACCCTCCATTCCAGGGGAGCAATCGAATCAAGAGCAATCGAATCAAGAGCAATCGAATCAAGAGTAACTCTCAGCGAATCCACTGCACTATCAACAAACTGATCTAGCTGAGAGGGACTAAAGCTATCATAAGAGTTTCCAACTGGGTTGAAACACGGTACTGAATCAAAAGCAGCTGAAATAGCTTCCTTAAATCTAGCTACAGCACTATCAGATAAACTTCTAGAGAGCACATTTTTATTAAGCAGAGGTAATTCTGGTAGGACAAAGTCGAATGTAATAAGGAAATGGTCTGATAGAAGAGGGTTTTCTAGGAAAACTGTAAGGTTTTGGATTTCAATGCCATAAGCTAAAACAAGATCCAGGGTGTGGTTGAAACGATGAGTAGGTTCATTTACACCCTGGGTGAAACCAATAGAGTCTAACAGTGACATGAAGGTATTGAGGTGTATGTACACCTCTGCGCATGCGTCGGCGTCTCCGCTCACTGGAGAGAAGCGCTGCCAAAACTTTTTACTTTTTATCAAGTTTTAACTTCTTCCTCGGTTATTCTTGTGTTTTTAAGTTTTTAGTATTTATTCTACATAGATGAACATTTTTAGCCTTTGGGTGTTTGGACATTACTTTTAAAGTGTGGTAATCACTGAAGCCTGCTGCTAGCTTAAAACTGTTTGTAAACATCTGGAGCTAGCCATGTCTGTGTGTACGAACTGCGAACATCACTACTCACAGTTAAAGGACGATATCCAACGCCTTAAGTCCGAACTTCGGAACAAAGACCATCTGATTGAAGGCTTTGTTTCCGTGGCTGCTGCACAGTCAAAACACATATCCTATATGCAGTCCTCGAGCCTGGCGGTCCGATCGCCATCCGCACCACCCTCGCCGGCATCAAAGCTGGTGTCTGCCTCGGCCGCCACTCTTCCCTGGCTAACCTCCGATCACCTCGGCCTCGCGCGGGCCTACCCGGAGGAACCGGTAGCCGAAACGACCGGACACCGCTCTATGGGAGACCTCAGTACAGGGGCCTCGGGCACCGATGGCGTTGGGACAGAGGGTCTGGCCAGCGCCCTCACTGCGCTGGACCAGGACGCCACAACACCGGCCCCGTCAGGTAACTCCGAGGGCGCACCAGGAAAGAGGCTGCTGGCCCCAGTACACAGCTCCACTCCGAAGCCGCCCGAGCTACCCTGGACCGACGTGGTACACCGCAGGCGGAAGACGGACCATCTGGCCCCTCCGCAACCCCGGATGACCCTCCACAACCGCTTCACGCTGCTGAAGGACGGGGCTCCGGTCGGCCTGGGACTGGAGGAGGCTTCTGCTGCTGCTGCGCGTACTCCTGCACCAAACGGAACTACTCGCCACTCCGCCAGGGCTCCACATGGACTTGCCACCTCACCTCCACCTGCAGCGCGTTCTTCTGGTCGGGAGGCCCGCCACTCGGCCACTGGGAAGAATCGCCGCAAAATGCTGCAGGAGGCCGTCACCAGACGCTCTGGGGGTCTTCCTCCGGCTGAGCCGCGGTGGCGGTCCGCTTCACTGCAGTCGCCTCAACATGACCCGCCCGCTTTACCGCCGGTGGTAACGGCCGAGCGCCCGCAGGCCGATCCAGGTAGCACACACTCACCACCTCCTTGCCCTCTTTTTCCCCCGACAACTCTTATCATTGGAGATTCAATCACCAGGAATGTCCGCTTCTTTAATGCCACCACACACTGTCTTCCCAGCGCCACTGTCCCCGTAGTCCTAGACAAACTCCTCAGTCTTCTGCCTTCACTCCCAGACTCAATTAAGAGAGTCGTTGTACACGTGGGCACAAACGACTCTTCCCGGCGGCAATCTGAGTGCACCAAAAAGGATTTTAATCTCCTTTTTAACGTTTTAAAAAACTGTGGAAAATCAGTTTTTATCTCTGGACCCATTCCAACCTTTGATCGTGGTCCTGAGCGTTTTAGCCGTATCCTCTCCCTGCACACCTGGCTCCGGCACGCTTGCAATTCACACAACCTAGATTTTATTGACAATTTTAACCTGTTCTGGAACCATGCTACACTTTTTAAAAGCGACGGGATCCATCCAAATCCGTTGGGCAGTCAAATGTTGTCCGCTAATATCCAGCACACTGTCCAGTCCTTAACACCTGTATGACATCCATCTGAGCACACACCCACTTCCAATCCCCTCTCACCTGTTTCACCTCAGAACAATCTACTCACAGCAAGCCCCTCCCCCACTCCTCACACCTGGTGTCACTCTTTTTCTCCTTCTTCTCTGTCCTCCAATAACTGTCATACACTCTCTACTGTCACAGACCACAGCACTGAATTCACTATCCCTGTACACGTCACCTGTAGACTGTCTCATCAACATCTGTCACCTGTCAATTACTGTAACCACTCCAATCTCACCCAAGTACGCCTCCAACCTCTCCCACAACCAACTTTTAATTGCACTTCAGCTAACTTTGGTCTTTTAAATATCAGATCCCTTAATAATAAATCTTTTATCTGCCTTTTAATAATAATAATAATCTTGACTTTTTTATTGTCACTGAGACCTGGTTGACCATGGGAGATTGCAGTCCTCTGATTGAAGCAACCCCCCCTGATTTCACTCACCTTCATCAGCCCAGGATGTCAGGCCGGGGAGGGGGGGTTGCTGTTATTCATAGAAAAGATTTTAAATGCTCTCCAATTATTCACACTCATTTTACATCATTTGAGCATCTTGGTTTTATTGTTAATTTAAAAGATCCTGTGCTAATTTTAATCATCTACAGACCACCCAGACCTAACAATGTTTTTATTGCAGAGTTTTCAGAGTTTCTATCACATTTTATTTCTAAGTATGATAAAATCCTTGTTTTAGGTGATTTTAACATACATGTCTGTTGCCCCTCTCAGTCCCTTGCGGGTGATTTTATGGATATTCTAGAATCTTTTAACCTTACTCAGGCAATACAGGAACCCACTCACTCTAAGGGCCACACACTTGATCTTGTTTTATACAGTGGTCTCAGCCCTAACAAATTTGAGACAAAGGATATCTGTGTGTCAGACCACAAACTGGTTTTATTCAGAATGGTTTTATCTCAGCCACCTTTTATTAGCAAGGCACCTGTCTGCAGCAGGGTTTTTAACTCTACGTCTGCTAGCAAGTTTAAGGAGCTTTTTATTTCTGTCTCTTCAACTGCCTTTTACCAACATTTTAACACAGAGGAGCTGGTCTCCTCTTTTAATCTCACCTGTCAAACTGTGCTGGACTCTGTTGCTCCCTATAAAGACAAAAAACCTAACAGAGTCCCACAGCCATGGCTAAACGAACTGACTCAGGATCTAAAAAGAGACTGCAGAAGGAAAGAACGAAAATGGAAAAAAACAGGCTTGCATGTATTTTATGAAATATGGAGAGATTCAATGAAACAATACCAAAAGGCAGTTAAAGGCGCAAGAGCAGCATTTTATTCTAATCTGATTTTAGCCAATCATTCTAACCCCAGAATTTTATTTAAGGTTTTAGAATCAATCACCACCCCCTCCCCTTCTTATTTTACTGATCCTTCTCAGGATCTATGTGAGAAGTTTTTAACTTATTTTACTCATAAGGTCAAGGACATTAGGCAACAAATCATCCCCCCAGACCGTATTTTAGACACCAGCAGGGAACTTAACAGTTATTTTAGCAGTTTTGAGCCGGTGTCCTTGACCTTTTTAGCTGAAATTTTAACCCATATGAAATCAGCTACGTGCAGCCTTGATTTTATTCCCACAACATTTCTCAAAGAGGTTTTTAACACAGTTGGACCCAGTATTTTATCCATTATTAATAGTTCCTTGGCGGAAGGTGTAGTCCCCTCTGCTTTTAAACATGCTGTGGTCCAACCACTTTTAAAGAAACCCAACCTTGATCCCACTGATTTTAACAATTTTAGACCAATCTCAAAACTTCCATTTTTATCAAAAGTTTTAGAAAAGGTGGTTTCAACACAACTTTTATCTTTTATGACTGAAAATAACCTCTTTGAGAAATTCCAATCCGGTTTTAGAGCTTGTCACAGCACAGAGACTGCCCTCCTCAAGGTAACCAATGACCTTCTTTTAGCAGCAGACAGAGGGGAGGGCACAATTTTAATTCTTTTAGATCTTAGCGCAGCTTTTGATACTGTTGATCACACAATTTTAATTGATCGTCTCAGAAAATGGGTTGGTTTAAAGGATACTGCACTTAGCTGGTTTTACTCTTATCTTTTAGAAAGAACCTTCGCGGTCACCATCGGTAACTACTCCTCCTCTACCTCTAACATTACCTGTGGTGTACCGCAAGGTTCGGTTTTAGGTCCCATTTTATTCTCCATTTATATGCTGCCTCTTGGCCAAATAATTGAACGCCACAATGTCTCCTTTCACTGCTACGCAGACGACACACAGATATACCTTCCTTTGAGACCTGAGGACCCTAGGAGCCTAGCTGCTGTCAGAAACTGCCTAAGCGATATCAACTGCTGGATGGCACAAAACTTTCTCCAACTGAACAATTCTAAATCTGAAATCATAGTATTCAACCCGCCAAACACCACTCATATCTCAAAGAGCAGCCTCGGTCCCTTATTCACCAATGTCCAACCCACCGCCAGAAATCTAGGAGTAACATTCGATTGCAATCTCACCTTTGAATCCCATATCAAAACAGTTGTCCGATCAAGCTTCTTCCATCTATGCACCATCTCCAAAATTAAAACAATCCTAACCCAACGAGACCTTGAAAAGATCATCCACGCCCTCATCTTCTCCCGACTTGACTACTGTAACTCCCTCTTTATATAATAAGTCACTGTCTCGTCTCCAGCTGGTCCAAAATGCAGCAGCTAGGCTTCTTACTGGTTGTAACAGACGACATCACATCACTCCAATTTTAGCTTCATTACATTGGCTTCCTGTACGTTCTAGAATCGATTTTAAGATTTTACTCATTACTTTTAAAGCACGGACGGGGCTGGCTCCAAGCTATATAACAGAGCTACTGACACCATATGAGCCAGCCCACAGTCTTAGATCCTCGGGTGGGAGCCTCCTGGTCGTTCCAAAGTCGAGACTTAAAACTAAAGGTGACCGGGCCTTTTCAGTCAGGGCCCCTCGACTTTGGAACGACCTCCCTGAGGAGATAAGACTTGCAGACTCCCTCAATTCTTTTAAATCCCTTCTTAAAACATACTTTTACAGACTTGCTTTTATGTGATGTCGTCTTCTTAATGTCTTCTCTTACTGGTTTTACTATTTTTATCTTTTTCTACTTCTTACTGTCTTTTATTTATGGTCTTATCTCGTATTTATGCTCATATCTTAATCTCCTCTTGTGTTTTAACTTGGTAATTTCTTATCTTACTTACTTTGTCTATTTATGTTTCGTATTTATAGTTAATTTTTATTTTTATTAATATTATAGTTTTGGGTTTTTTGATCCTTTAACCACTTGTTTTTATTTCCTTTACTGCGCTTACCTTCTCATTGCTTTTTATTTGCTTTTATCTCTTAGTTTCTTACATCTTTTTAAATCTTTGGTCCTCTTGGTCTCAGCTCATGTTGTTGGGTTCTTGTGTTCCTGGGTTCTTATGATGGTTCTTATGATGGTTGGGTTATATATGTCTGGTTGTGTATCGTGCACTTTGGGTTCTTTTCTGTTGAATTGTTTTTAATTATTTTTGGTATTTTGCATCTGTTATATTCTTACTGTTGTTAATGTTTTTCTGTGTTTAGTTTGCTTTGTTCTTGCTGTTTGTCAAAGCACTTTGTAAACCTGTGTTTTTAAAAGGTGCTATATAAATAAAGTTATTATTATTATTATTATTATGAAAGCTGTGCTAAGGCTATCATTATCAACATCCACATGGATATTGAAGTCACCTACAACAATTATTCTATCACTGCTTAGGACTACATTTGATAAAAATTCTCCAAATTCAGATAGAAACTCAGAATACAGTAAACTACAACAACTAGAATTGGCTGAAAGGTTCTTGAGACTGGATGTGAACGACTAAGAACAAGGCTTTCAAAAGAAGAAAAAATCAAAAACTGACTTTGCAGCTATTTTAAGCCATTTTAATCAGACACAGCAATAAATAATTTTTTTTAAAAATAGATGTGCGGCTGAGTCCGCGCCCGCACATCAGAGAACAACACAGAGAGCATGACAGCTACTTTGTGGCTTATATTGTGTCATTTTAGTCAGATACAGCTATGAAACTCTGGATTTCACCATAATGAAGGCTGTCAGCGTTGTGTACCCGCGTGCTTGTGCTCGTGCATGAAGTGTACCGTGCCGAAGCACACCTCTCCGAAGTGTGCCAAAGCCAAGGAAGTGTACCGTGTCTGAGCACGATACGGAGCGGTCACACTGGCCAAACGAACTGGACTTTAGCCTTGAAGCATGCTTGGGCACGGTATAGATGGCCAGTGTGATCGCGCCCTCAGTGTCCATGGCACGGCAACCTGCGTGAGCATCAACTCAAGCTGTCCACCTGTGACTGCTCACCTCCTCACCTCTACTTACTTACCTCTGGACTCCATCAGTGACCATGGTGTGGCGGAACACTGCGTACCAGCGACTTGCTGGGACACAAAAAACACAGACAGAAGGGCGAGACACAAGCAGACCCTGCTGGTGGGAGGGCTCTCACAGAAGAATGTCCCTGAAGTTTTGTGCTTTAAGTATGCAAATGAAACCGGTATCTCCTGCTGTCACGCCTGTCAACATTTGTTCAAAATGGATCACAAACCTGTCAAAGCTTTTTCTGTTCAACCACATTTCTTAGAGGGCCTTGTAATAATAATAATAATAATTATAATAATAATAATACATTTTATTTATAAGCACCTTTCAAGACACACAAGGACACTGTAAATGCATTGTAAATGCCTAACAGCATGTCAACATGACTTATGACATATGACGCATTGTCAGTACAAACTAAGAGCAAAGTGGACAAGGTTGTCAAACTAGGTACAACTAGGTCACCTGACAGACCAGTAAACATGGAGTTTAGAATACAGCAGCCCCTTTGTGCCCTCTTTGGTCTGAGTAAGGACTCTTGGCCTCTCCTTTTCCCAGAATTTAGATATCACAGGGCAGCTCCAAAGGCAATGTAAAGAAGACGCAACCTCTTTCCTGCACTTGATGCAAATAGGAGAAATGTTAAGATAGAACATTTTAAGTGATTGGGGTGTACGTTGCAGCCTATGAAGTATTCTGTACTGGCTCTCCGTTAACCTGTTGCACAGAAAGGTTTTCCCTATTGGCTCCACAGCATCAGACCATGCCTCCTCACCATATTTAGTAGCAAGGTCCCTCTCCCATGTTCTTTTAACTTTGTCAATGTTAAATGTATTGAGGGACTGTAATTTCCCATAAAAGTGGGATATAATCAGCCTTTTTGCATCATATGGTGTCAGTTCCTGAAGGAACATGGTAATGTAGTTCCCAAAGCTGCTGTAAATATTCTGTCCTGCACGTCTACTCTCTCTCTCCCTGCCAGTCTCTGGAGGAGGGCAGCGTCAACAGGATCTACAGTATCTCCTGGGCCCACTTCCTCTTTCTCTGGACTGAAGGTGTTCTTGAGGTAGAAGGCTCAAAGGAGGGCTCAAGTGAAGAGGATGATGGGCCAGGCAAACGACCCTGATCCTCACACACCGGACACACTGTCCCCCAGTTCTAGATTTACTTTGTTCCCACTTGTCTTGGGATCCAGGGTTCAAAGGGCTTTCTTAAAAAAGATGGTTGTAAAACTGACTCTGTGTCTTCTTTTAAATATTTAGGGTATTTACTTGGGGACACCCCGGGGCAGACCCAGAACACGCTGGAGGGATTATATATCCCATAGCAGAAGAAGAAAAATTCAAAAACTGACTTTGCAGCTATTTTAAGCCATTTTAATCAGACACAGCAATAAATAATTTTTTTAAAAAATAGACGTGCGGCTGAGTCCGCGCCCGCACATCAGAGAACAACACAGAGAGCATGACAGCTACTTTGTGGCTTATATTGTGTCATTTTAGTCAGATACAGCTATGAAACTCTGGATTTCACCATAATGAAGGCTGTCAGCGTTGTGTACCCGCGTGCTTGTGCTCGTGCATGAAGTGTACCGTGCCGAAGCACACCTCTCCGAAGTGTGCCAAAGCCAAGGAAGTGTACCGTGTCTGAGCACGATACGGAGCGGTCACACTGGCCAAACGAACTGGACTTTAGCCTTGAAGCATGCTTGGGCACGGTATAGATGGCCAGTGTGACCGCGCCCTCAGTGTCCATGGCACGGCAACCTGCGTGAGCATCAACTCAAGCTGTCCACCTGTGACTGCTCACCTCCTCACCTCTACTTACTTACCTCTGGACTCCATCAGTGACCATGGTGTGGCGGAACACTGCGTACCAGCGACTTGCTGGGACACAAAAAACACAGACAGAAGGGCGAGACACAAGCAGACCCTGCTGGTGGGAGGGCTCTCACAGAAGAATGTCCCTTAAGTTTTGTGCTTTAAGTATGCAAATGAAACCGGTATCTCCTGCTGTCACGCCTGTCAACATTTGTTCAAAATGGATCACAAACCTGTCAAAGCTTTTTCTGTTCAACCACATTTCTTAGAGGGCCTTGTAATAATAATAATAATAATTATAATAATAATAATACATTTTATTTATAAGCACCTTTCAAGACACACAAGGACACTGTAAATGCATTGTAAATGCCTAACAGCATGTCAACATGACTTATGACATATGACGCATTGTCAGTACAAACTAAGAGCAAAGTGGACAAGGTTGTCAAACTAGGTACAACTAGGTCACCTGACAGACCAGTAAACATGGAGTTTAGAATACAGCAGCCCCTTTGTGCCCTCTTTGGTCTGAGTAAGGACTCTTGGCCTCTCCTTTTCCCAGAATTTAGATATCACAGGGCAGCTCCAAAGGCAATGTAAAGAAGACGCAACCTCTTTCCTGCACTTGATGCAAATAGGAGAAATGTTAAGATAGAACATTTTAAGTGATTGGGGTGTACGTTGCAGCCTATGAAGTATTCTGTACTGGCTCTCCGTTAACCTGTTGCACAGAAAGGTTTTCCCTATTGGCTCCACAGCATCAGACCATGCCTCCTCACCATATTTAGTAGCAAGGTCCCTCTCCCATGTTCTTTTAACTTTGTCAATGTTAAATGTATTGAGGGACTGTAATTTCCCATAAAAGTGGGATATAATCAGCCTTTTTGCATCATATGGTGTCAGTTCTTGAAGGAACATGGTAATGTAGATCCCAAAGTTGCTGTAAATATTCTGTCCTGCACGTCTACTCTCTCTCTCCCTGCCAGTCTCTGGAGGAGGGCAGCGTCAACAGGATCTATAGTATCTCCTGGGCCCACTTCCTCTTTCTCTGGACTGAAGGTGTTTTTGAGGTAGAAGGCTCAAAGGAGGGCTCAAGTGAAGAGGATGATGGGCCAGGCAAACGACCCTGATCCTCACACACCGGACACACTGTCCCCCAGTTCTAGATTTACTTTGTTCCCACTTGTCTTGGGATCCAGGGTTCAAAGGGCTTTCTTAAAAAAGATGGTTGTAAAACTGACTCTGTGTCTTCTTTTAAATATTTAGGGTATTTACTTGGGGACACCCCGGGGCAGACCCAGAACACGCTGGAGGGATTATATATCCCATAGCAGAAGAAGAAAAATTCAAAAACTGACTTTGCAGCTATTTTAAGCCATTTTAATCAGACACAGCAATAAATAATTTTTAAAAAAAATAGACGTGCGGCTGAGTCCGCGCCCGCACATCAGAGAACAACACAGAGAGCATGACAGCTACTTTGTGGCTTATATTGTGTCATTTTAGTCAGATACAGCTATGAAACTCTGGATTTCACCATAATGAAGGCTGTCAGCGTTGTGTACCCGCGTGCTTGTGCTCGTGCATGAAGTGTACCGTGCCGAAGCACACCTCTCCGAAGTGTGCCAAAGCCAAGGAAGTGTACCGTGTCTGAGCACGATACGGAGCGGTCACACTGGCCAAACGAACTGGACTTTAGCCTTGAAGCATGCTTGGGCACGGTATAGATGGCCAGTGTGACCGCGCCCTCAGTGTCCATGGCACGGCAACCTGCGTGAGCATCAACTCAAGCTGTCCACCTGTGACTGCTCACCTCCTCACCTCTACTTACTTACCTCTGGACTCCATCAGTGACCATGGTGTGGCGGAACACTGCGTACCAGCGACTTGCTGGGACACAAAAAACACAGACAGAAGGGCGAGACACAAGCAGACCCTGCTGGTGGGAGGGCTCTCACAGAAGAATGTCCCTGAAGTTTTGTGCTTTAAGTATGCAAATGAAACCGGTATCTCCTGCTGTCACGCCTGTCAACATTTGTTCAAAATGGATCACAAACCTGTCAAAGCTTTTTCTGTTCAACCACATTTCTTAGAGGGCCTTGTAATAATAATAATAATTATAATAATAATAATACATTTTATTTATAAGCACCTTTCAAGACACACAAGGACACTGTAAATGCATTGTAAATGCCTAACAGCATGTCAACATGACTTATGACATATGACGCATTGTCAGTACAAACTAAGAGCAAAGTGGACAAGGTTGTCAAACTAGGTACAACTAGGTCACCTGACAGACCAGTAAACATGGAGTTTAGAATACAGCAGCCCCTTTGTGCCCTCTTTGGTCTGAGTAAGGACTCTTGGCCTCTCCTTTTCCCAGAATTTAGATATCACAGGGCAGCTCCAAAGGCAATGTAAAGAAGACTCAACCTCTTTCCTGCACTTGATGCAAATAGGAGAAATGTTAAGATAGAACATTTTAAGTGATTGGGGTGTACGTTGCAGCCTATGAAGTATTCTGTACTGGCTCTCCGTTAACCCGTTGCACAGAAAGGTTTTCCCTATTGGCTCCACAGCATCAGACCATGCCTCCTCACCATATTTAGTAGCAAGGTCCCTCTCCCATGTTCTTTTAACTTTGTCAATGTTAAATGTATTGAGGGACTGTAATTTCCCATAAAAGTGGGATATAATCAGCCTTTTTGCATCATATGGTGTCAGTTCCTGAAGGAACATGGTAATGTAGTTCCCAAAGCTGCTGTAAATATTCTGTCCTGCACGTCTACTCTCTCTCTCCCTGCCAGTCTCTGGAGGAGGGCAGCGTCAACAGGATCTACAGTATCTCCTGGGCCCACTTCCTCTTTCTCTGGACTGAAGGTGTTCTTGAGGTAGAAGGCTCAAAGGAGGGCTCAAGTGAAGAGGATGATGGGCCAGGCAAACGACCCTGATCCTCACACACCGGACACACTGTCCCCCAGTTCTAGATTTACTTTGTTCCCACTTGTCTTGGGATCCAGGGTTCAAAGGGCTTTCTTAAAAAAGATGGTTGTAAAACTGACTCTGTGTCTTCTTTTAAATATTTAGGGTATTTACTTGGGGACACCCCGGGGCAGACCCAGAACACGCTGGAGGGATTATATATCCCATCTAGCCTGGGAACGCCTCGGAATCCCCCAGGAGGAGCTGGAAAGCGTTGCTGGGGAGAGGGAAGTCTGCACTGACTTACTGCGCCTGATGCCACCATGACCTGATCTCGGATCAGCGGAAGAAAATGGATGGATGGATACTTGTTGACAGCTTGAATTTCAGGATGTTCAAGTCCGGAGCATGCACTTGTGCCGCTCCAGGCAAAAAAGCAATTTTAACCCTCCCCCCCCCCCCCCCCCCCCCCCTTTAAAAAAAACACATGAGGGACAAAATGCAAATCCTCGTGCAACGCAAGTGTGCTGAAACTGTCAGCATTTCTTCTGTATGCAGGAGTCAACATGCACACATTGACAAAGAATGGCAGTAAAAAAGAAGCTAGGACTAGGTAAACTAGTAAACCATATTTACTCTGGAGAAATTCATCAAACCTAAATAATCTATTTATTTGAAATGGGGCTCAACAGGGTGGTTCCTGAAGTAAAAATCCATAGAGGATTTAATAATTATCCATGATTTCATAACCATCACAGGTAGACTGACCACGAGCTGAGTGTGAAACGATGGTCAATGCTCCTAGGAGACACAAGTTCATCTGATATCAAGCTCGTTTAAAGAACAACATGGTTTATTCACAATATCGGGGAAAAGAACTACACTACCCACGACCATAGATCGATTAAATTACATTTAAGAAGAAGCGGTATCATTCGCAATGGATTGTCGGATGGGTAGTTCCTTGATTCTGGCAGAAAAATATCCACATAGTCTTGTTGTACCTTTTTTTGTTTGTTTGTTTTTTGTGTTTATGAAAAAGATTTAAAGCATCTTATTAAAAGCTGAATAAGCATGCTAACCATATGTTCAAATACAGTATGGAAGTTATTTAAAGCAGAAAAATAATTCCTAACTAATTACTGCTTGTTCTGTTGCATTCCTCTGCTGTGGGAAAATCATAACTGTTGGTATTTACAGTAAAAAAAAGTTCAAAGACTGGAGGTATTAAATTACTCTAAGCTTAAGACACAATAAAAGCCTGACATTTTTTTTTTTTTTTTAAGATTTATTTTTGTGCCTTTTGTGCCTTTATTGAATTGACAGGACAGTGGATAGAGTCAGAAATCAGGGAGAGAGAGAGAGTGGGAAATGACATGCGGGAGAGGAGCCACAGGTGGGATTCAAACCTGGGCCGCCCGCTTAGAGGACTACAGCCTCCATACATGGGGCACGCGCACTAACCACTGCGCCACCCGTGCCCCGACAATATTTATTTTTAATGAGAAATAATGGAATTTCAAATATGAAATTAAAAAAGCGATTAACCGTGATTAATCATTTGAATTGTTTAACAGCCCTTTTTAGACACAAAAGATATTCAAATATTCTCATTTGTTTTCTGGGTTTGGTTTTTACCCCCTAAATGCCCTGAAGTCACTGACTGCAGTCTTGCCTTCAGGGACACAGTTACATCACTGCTCTTGACGTTATTGAGACACACTTTTTTAATAATCCACCACAGAATGTCTTTGTCTGCACCTCTTCTTGCCCCCAGGGGTGTGAGCAGCAGTGAGGATGCAGATAAAAAGAGAGCAGAGAGAGCAGCAGACTCACCTTCATCTCCTCCACCCAGACGGCAAGACCACCTGTTCACTCCTCAGCTGTCTCTTCTTCTCTGCAGACAAACAGCAGAACATTTACAGGTATATGATGTGTGAAACTATAAATGTCTTAACACTACCTATGATTAATATTATAACCATTTGAGTCCTTGCTGAATTTCAAATTTGTCAAACATTTACCTCCGAGGGAGATCTTTATTTTCTAAGTTGTATAGTTCTGCATGATGATTGAATTATCCTATTATTCATACTTATTTTAACATTATTTCTTGTTCCTTTCTTTATTTTCTCTTACCTATCCCAACTACTGAGCCGTTTCTTTTCTCCTTATTTTGTTCTTTGAAGGTTTTTTTTCAACATCCCATGTTGTGGTGATTTACCTGTAAGCACTTTGAATCCCTGTTTTTTTTAGATTGAAAGGTAACTGTGGAAATGTCATGGAAACGTGCTGTGAAATGACTTGAAGTTGTTGAAGTTTGTACATGACTTTGTATCCATTAAAAAGACGTCCAACTTGGTGTTTTGCAGCCTTGTAAGCCAACGGACCTCGTCCAACATGATCCGGCTCCTGGTCTTCCTGTCGCTTCTCGCCGGGCTGGCAGGTAGGCAAACACACGGCAGCATTTTTACATCTGCACGGAAGACAACGTTATCCAGTCCAATCAAAATCTGAAATCATCTTTATTCACATCTGAAGGCTTTTTTACATTCAAAAACGCTTCATGCTTTACTTTTGGGTCTTGATTGTTTTTTTGACACTTTTTGTCTTCGTTCGTTCATTCTAAAATGTTCAGTTGTGATAGAAGATCTATTCAGCTGATCCGTGTTCAAATACATACACATCATGTTAGGACATTGGAGGTCTGTACTAAACCTCGCAAAAGATACACAGTTGTTGGCGTAATCCCCGGATATGGTTTGCTGCTGCTCTGAACGACACATAACGAGAACTTGGCGAGACTTGGCCAAAACCTGATGATGTAATATGATGGATTGATGTGACTGAATGTGCTGCCTTACTGTCTCATTAACACCTCGAATGTTTCTCTGCTGTTTTCAGTTGTAGATGCAATCTCATACAATACAGACCAATTTAAGGTTACAACTTCGAAGCCTTTCTACTACTTTGGAAAACAAAAATCCTCCATTTACGTGAGTAAGACTGAAGTCTGATGTTTAAGAATATCTGTCTTTTTTTCCCTCAGCTGGGATTATTCATGTAAATTCATTTTCTATGAAACACTCGATAACACTCACTAAAATATATCTGTGCTAAAAAACAATCCTGTCTACTGTAATACATAATATACATGACGAGATAAACCTCCATCGTTAAACAGCTCATTTGGTACAAATCCATTACATCATAGTAGGGGTGGGAGGTAAACCGGTATCAATACCGTCACCGGTTTAAGCACACGTTTGTTTGTAGTGCACATGAAGCAACACTGATCGCTCAGTTTACTAGCAACAGTTAAATAAAAGGAGCATTAAATAAACCACTCAAAGCAGAGCCGGGGGTCTCTCTCACGCTCACTGATCATAAGGCTCCGCCTCCTCCTTGTGTCAGAGCTTGTGTCAGTGTTTAATAGACATGAATGCATCTTTTGAGAATGTTGTTTGGTCAGTTTATGGAGGACTCCAGCATCCATTCATGAACTAAGAGGCCTGTTTGTATGAAAAATACAAAGGACCAAGTTTGACTTTGTTTTGTGTCGCTCTCATATCAACAGGTGAGCCTCAACACTACAAGGACTGCCATCTGTTTTGACGGATATATTTCCAGCAAAACTAATCAGGACTGCTTTTTCATAAATGTGCCGACGAATTCTTCAACTTCTGTTCTGGAGATAAACAAAAACTTAGCAGCAAATTTCAGACGTTATTTGCCTTCTAGTTTCAATGTGAATGCAGTAAATTTTATCATGAAATTATTTTTCAAATCAGGATCCAAAAACGTGAGTGTTGTTCTGATCCATCACAATTAGAATGACCTGTTTAAACACTTGACTTGAAAATGACTTCCTGTTTGTCTTCCCAGTTTGAAGTTTTAATTATCAGCGGTAATGGTCCTTCAATTGTGCTCTCCAATCCCATGAACTTGAGAACTCTAGTGAGTATATAAAATGTGCATATAATAATTAAATGAAAAAGTGTTTTGTTCTTGTTTTGAATTATATCTCCACTCAGACAGCAGCTTTCATGATGTTTAGAGGTAAAAATGTAAAATGCTTGAACTGGAATAATAACATGAACATGGCGGCGCTGTGTAACCACAAACAGTCGCTTTAAAATGTGGAGGTTCTTTCCTCGCCTCGTGCTTCTTCTATCCACCTGGTGCAGCAGCCAGAGCGCATGACTCAGAATAAGCCACAAAGTCAGTAAAGGAGTTGTCTTGTTCTCCGATGTGCGGACCGACATTGCACCTTTTTTTTGTCCCCCGGGTCTGCCTGTCTTGTAAACTAAGGACGCTTCATGATACCATAAAGACATGCATGTGTTGTATTAAGTATTAAGACGTCATGAACAAGAGGTAACCGTGCTTAGTCCTGGATAGTCCTGTACGGGACAACTTTGCCAGTGTGAATGCGCCCTTAAGGCTCCCACACACCAAGCAGACGGCAAAAAACTAGAGGCGACAAGGTGAGAAATATAAATAGAGAAATACAGGAAAAATGTATTGATTGATATTTTGATGTCTTCAAATTTAAGCTTCTTTGTCTTTGTCCGTTTTGATGATTTTTTCAATTTCTTTTTCCTGTCATGAGGCTCTCAATGTGTATGTGAGGCACTTTGCGTGTGTGTGTGTTTATTTGTCTGTGTGTGTGTGTGTGTGTGTGTGTGTGTGTGTGTGTGTATGTATATGTGTGTCTGAATGTTAACCTCCCTCAGAGGCATGTTAGCTTTGCAGCAGCTATGCCAGGTTCATAGAGAGCCATCATAGTGACTCTAAGAAGTGGACTGACCCTGATTTTGCTTCATAGTTCGGCCTCCCCCTGTCTCTGCTCTGTGATGGTAATGATGCTCTGTTTGTCCCTGTCCAGGAGTATGAACTTCTTGTAGGCGGCAGAACAATTGTTACCAAAACAATCTCGGGTGTAACTACGCAAGACACCAGCTCGTGCAGAAGCTCAAGTTTGTAACTTTTTATCATTGATTTCTTTTTGCTCAAATGTTGTAAAGAAATTAGTGACTATGACTTTTTAAACACATTCCCCTCTTTCATTTAGAAAACACAGTGCTGTTTAAGGGACAAAGGATCACTGACAAGTGCAGAGTAGAACACTGTAGAGATCCTGGATTAATTTCAACCAACGACTGTGGAAAATATGAGACCTGCCAAGAGAACAAGTAAATATGAGTGCTTCATATTAAGAACACAAACAAGTTGTGTGTCATGTGTGTTGTCTGTTTCACAGTGTTGTCTGTGTCATGTTTGTCTGTTTTACAGTGTCGTTGTATCATGTGTGTTCGCTGTTTTACAGAGTTGTTGTGTCACGTGTGTTGTCTGTTTTACAGTGTTGTCTGTTTTACAGTGTTGTTGTGTCATGTGTGTTGTCTGTTTTACAGTGCTGTTGTGTCACGTGTGTTGTCTGTTTTATAGTGTTGTTGTGTCATATTTGTCTGTTTTACAGTGTTGTTGTGTCATGTTTGTCTGTTTTACAGTGCTGTTGTGTCATGTGTGTTGTCTGTTTTATAGTGTTGTTGTGTCATGTTTGTCTGTTTTACTGTGTTGTTGTGTCGTGTGTTGTCGGTTTTACAGTGTTGTTGTGTCATGTGTGTTGTCTGTCTTATAGTGTTGTTGTGTCATGTTTGTCTGTTTTACAGGGTTGTTGTGTCATGTGTGTTCGCTGTTTTACAGTGTTGTTGTGTCATGTGTGTTGTCTGTTTTATAGTGTTGTTGTGTCATGTTTGTCTGTTTTACAGTGTTGTTGTGTCATGAGTGTTGTCTGTTTTACAGTGTTGTGTCGTGTGTTGTCGGTTTTACAGTGTTGTTGTGTCATGTGTGTTGTCTGTTTTATAGTGTTGTGTCATGTTTGTCTGTTTTAAAGTGTTGTTGTGTCATGTGTGTTGTCTGTTTTACAGTGTTGTTTTGTCGTGTGTTGTCTGTTTTACAGTGTTGTTGTGTCGTGTGTTGTCTGTTTTACAGTGTTGTTGTGTCATGTGTGTTGTCTGTTTTATAGTGTTGTTGTATCATGTTTGTCTGTTTTACAATGTTGTTGTGTCATGTGTGTTGTCTGTTTTACAGTGTTGTTGTGTCGTGTGTTGTCTGTTTTACAGTGTTGTTGTGTCATGTGTGGTGTCTGTTTTACAGTGTTGTTGTATCATGTGTGTTGTCTGTTTTACAGTGTTGTTGTATTGTGTGTTGTCTGTTTTACAGTGTTGTTGTATCATGTGTGTTGTCTTTTTTACAGTGTTGTCTGTTTTACAGTGTTGTTGTGTCATGTGTGTTGTCTGTTTTACAGTGTTGTCTGTTTTACAGTGTTGTTGTGTCATGTTTGTCTGTTTTACAGTGTCGTTGTATCGTGTGTTGTCTGTTTTACAGTGTTGTTGTATCGTGTGTTGTCTGTTTTACAGTGTTGTTGTATCGTGTGTGTTGTCTGTTTTACAGTGTTGTTGTATCGTGTGTGTTGTCTGTTTTACAGTGCTGTTGTCTTCTGATGACATTTTGGGTTTTGTTATTATTTTCCACAAAGTAAAAAAAAATAATAATAGAAGAATTTTTGAACATGATTTTTTTAGGGCATTTTATGGGGCTCCTGCAGACCCAAGTTAATTTCCTGCCTATGCCTAATGGTTAAGTCCGCCACTGGTGGTCAGTCTGTAGAACCGTCTGGCTCTAACGCCAGATTGTGCCTGTTAGCTTCGAGCTAATTTCAAACTAACTTTTACCTGCTGCCATCAATGTGCAGTGTAGATGTTTACTCTTGTATGTGCCACTGTGATAATGCTTCAGATTCAGAGGGTTGCAAAAGTTATTAGCATTAAAACAGTTGGTGTACAATCCTTATACTTTAGCTGGTTAGTTAGATTGATAGTAAGCTTAGATAAACTAGCTTTCACCTACACATATGGTTGGCACACACACACACACACACACACACCCTAGTGGACACTGGAGGAACTGCAGCTGTAAAGTTAGACATTTTAACATGGGGCTCTATGGGGACTGACTCACTGCAGGAGACAGACTCTAGTGGACACTGGAGGAACTGCAGCTGTAAAGTTAGACATTTTAACATGGGGCTCTATGGGGACTGACTCACTGCAGGAGACAGACTCTTGTGGACACTGGAGGAATTTCTTTCTTTCCCTCTTTGTTTCCATCAGATGCATATTTGACGCCATATGCACTTTCACCGGACCCTCCATCATTTCAGCCGATGGCTTGACTGGCAACATCACAGATCGGTGTGATTACCATTTTTTTTCGATTTCAAAACCCAATTTTATCCAAGTAGACGGAAACTATGGGACACGCCGACGCACAGATGTGAGCTTTTTGGACACGGTGGTCATAAGACTACCTGGGTCTGCTGCATATTACCTGGAGCAAGGTGGAAGAGTCAAGGTAAGAAACCTACAGCTATGGCTCTGTTGTTTTATCTTCACAGACTCACAGAAAAAGACAGAGTGTGTTTTAGAGTGTGTTAACTTATTTTTTCTTCACTTTGTATGCAGGCAGGAGATCGAGTTCTAAACCTAACTACTCCAAAAGTCTCCGGCTCCCTGAAAATCTCTAAGAATGAAAAAGGAGTCACCGCCTTCTTTCAAACAAATACTTTGAATGCCTCTGTCTACTTTGATGGCTACACTGCTCAGATCCACCTCCATGGTAAATAAACTTAACTTGTATTATAGATTAAAGTCAGCTCTTTAGGGAACAAGACACAAAGGAACTGAACTGCTTAAGATGATAAACTGATGTTCATAGCTGAACAGGTTGGAGTGAAAAAGTCTGGATATTCTCTTTTGACTTTCAAAGACCCTTTAAGAACATGGAAGGACCCAGAAGACAGAGATACAAGTTTATCTAAACCATTTTATCAGGTTAACCCTGATACACAGACAGACAGACAGACAGACAGACAGACAGACAGACAGACAGACAGACAGACAGAGCCAACATCACTCTTTGTAGTCCTCTGTCCATTAAGAAACTGTAAAGAGTCGATGAAGCATCCACAGCCAATCAGGAGGCAGCTAGTCTTTGTTGACTTCAGAGAGTTTAACCACAAGATATTATGTCCAATCAGAGAGCATTTTCCTCGAGCATCACACATTAAGGTCCTCTTCTAAATGTCGCTGTGTGAACACAGACCAAACTTGAGGTCATTATGCAACAATGGTACAAACTGGTCCGTGATTCAGACCAGAGCAAACGATCTACAGGTGTGAAAACTTAATAAAATAAAAATGGTCTGTGAGTGTGTCGCAGACTAATGGAACAAATGTGGGGCTTTAATTCTTATGATGATGGAGGTTTTGGTTACAGTAGTTTACTGATCTGATTAACAGTCTTTCCTCTACCTTTTCCAGGAGGTGACCAGACTTATTTAAGGATAAACAACCTCTGTAGTAATATCAATTATATTAACAATGAGAGGATCGCATCGGACGGCAGGTAAGGACTCTTCCATGATCTCCAAATCCCACAATCCTAACACTTTCCTGATTAAGGTTGTAAAAATTTGCATTACTTTGATACTTTTATTGCCACGTGTTACAAGCAGTACAATGTTCTTTATTTTTATGATCAATAGAATCAGAAAGAACAAAAGCTTTAAACAAAGGAGAGGAAGAGACTCTCATTATATGCAAGCAGACTCGCAGACATTGTCTAAACTGAACACATTTTGAATAGTATTACTCGTATTGTATTGAAGTCTAAAATTCTGATATAGTGACAACCTTAATCCTGATGTCTGTGTGTTGATATGAAAATGTGAGAGCAGCACAGCAGCCCTGAGTTCACTTTGTTTCTCGACTTCTAGCTGTCAGAATGTGCAAACAGACAAAGCAGACCCTTCGCTCAACTGCCCTAAGGCAAAGAAAAGGTGAGCAGAGATTTCAGATTGTCACATTTATCCTGCAGCTTTCCTTTGTTTAGGTTTAACACACCACTGATTCTGCCTCTTTACCTCTCTGGAACAGATGTGGTGTCCTGAGAGAAGACCCTTTCACCCGCTGCCACGCGATCATAGCGCCAGATAGTTACATAAAAGTCTGTGAAGAAACTTTGTGTTCATATCCTTCGGTTGACAATCTGCCCTGTCATTACCTGGAGGCCTATGCCAGAGCGTGCAGCCTGATGGGCGTCCCTGAACTGAGTGGCTGGGGGCAAAAGTCCAACTGCCGTAAGACCAAACCTATTTACCCGTTACTTGTTCACAAAAGATGCTACTCTACCGGGTGTCTGGCGTCTCCCTTTAACTCTTCCTTGGAAGCTTCCCTAGTGTGGGGCCTTTGAGATTTTCAGTGTCAGAGGCCCCATGACAGGTGGAGGCCTATGAGGCCTGTGTGGCCGGTCTATGAGGCATAGCAGATGATATGTATTTAATTAATGACGGTTGCTTTTAATGCTCACCTCAACCAAAAAGTCCTCAGACTTCCAACAGTAGGGAAAATGAGTTTGATATGAATTAGTGGTTTTAAAAGGCAGAACTTGGACGTTACTTTGCGTGTTTTGATGCACTGGGAATCATTTAAACATGACAGGCCCTCACCAAAGCTGCACTGAGAGAAAAGATTTATGAGAATGGATGACGACGCACTACAACAAGAGCCTACCAGAACACAAAAAACTAAACTCCTCAAAAAAAGTTTGGAAATGTTATTTTGGTCATTTATTTGGCCCCTTTAATAATACTAATTGGTGTTATATTTTATTTCGTTGGAAAGCCTGATTAGTCATCTTTACAACGAGGTATAACTTGTTCTTGGAATGTGCCACACAGCTAAACGTGTGGGTAGCGCCGCTAAACAATTTGCCAAATTCCCCTGCAATCTTTTCCTGTTAGTGTTCACTCCTGTTTTGAGTTTCTTGGTGGAGTGGATGATTGCACTCTCCCACAGGAATAAGGAACAAACAACACATATTGGCCATTTTGACACTTTATTCATCATTCATTTTTCATTGAAACTCAAAACAGGAGTGAATACCAACAGAAGAACATTGCAGAGGATCATGGAACATTTTTTTTAGAGAGCTACCCACACGTTTAGCTGTGTTGCTCATTTCATGAATGCACGATCCTTACAAGTTGTACCTCGTTGTAAAGGTGACTAATCAGGCTTTCCAACGATATAACATACAACACTAATTAGTATTATTAAAGGGGCGAAATAAGTGACCAAAATAATGTTTCCAAACTTTTTGGGGGGGGTTTATTTTAAGTTTAGAGAAAGACAAACAGGCAAAATGCTTTGGTCTCTTGTATTTGTGAGTTAAACAAATAGTGCACAGTTTTCACTTTGATGGAAGAGAATTTAAACTTTTCAAAGCGGTTTGATTTGCACCATTTGCCTCACGTCCAGTAGCTCTCTCAAAACCTCTTCCTCCTAATGACTGCACGAGATAGGTGCTGGGTAGTATTCCACCTGATGGAGTCCACCTGATGAACAGTTTTCAAGAAGACCTCCAATTTTGCATTTCACTTAATCACAAAAGTCTGTTGTTATCCCTTACATGTCTTTTGTTCTGTTTCTCTCTCAGCCACCACCCATGAGGCCCTCTGTCAGGACAAGTTCTGTGCTTCTCACGAGTTCTGTGGTGAGACGGAGGCTAACGGCTTGGGTTGCTTATGTCAGTCTGCTTTCGCAGCCCCGTACAGACAAAATAAAACTTTCGGTAAGACAGCAGTGAAGGTTTGACTTGTGCAGGGTATTGATCCTCAGAGGCTGAAGGATCGTGTGTTACAAGTCATGTCACACACAGGCACTCTGATGTTTTCCGAGGAACAGACCTGACTTCTTGAAATCAGAGATGATGACCTTTGTGTCTTCTGCTGCTTATCATCTGGTATTTGGTCTCAACCTGTATGTTTACTCCAGCAGAAGCTCTGATTTGAAGAAAGACAGGAAATGTGGACTTGTTGTGTTTCAAATGTATTTGGAGTTTCTCCTGTGGAACTTGATCAGTGTAACATGTCTGTGCTGCTGAATTCACAGGGAATGCCACCACCTGCTATAGGAACTCTGCTTCAGCTTCTTTAATAAACTGTCTCCTGATGGAAAGAGGCTTCGACTACACAACCTTACACCTCAAAGACCCAAAATGCATTGGTGAATTGCAAGACGGCGTGTTGACCTTCAGTTTCAACAACACTGAAATGTGCAAGACAGAGGTCATGGTGGGTTCACTTCAGCAGAGGTTCTCTCTCTAGTTTGGGGTCTTCCTGTGGGGTTGGCTTTAGTGTTGACCTTTTGCTTCTTATTTTGGTTAAGTGATCTTTTGAGCTTTTTCTAGTCAGCCATTATCAACCTAACATCTAATTCCCTGTGACCCTGCAGGATAGCGATACACAGGTTATCTACACGAACACCATTACTTCGTCAGAAAGCAACGACCCGATTATCCGTCAGGACGAAATAGCACTTAACTTTTCTTGCAGCTATGCTCAGCCACCAATCAAGACTCTGTCTTTCAAGATCCAGAGCAGGTGAGAGGTGGCTGATACTGTTGGATTAGAATACTTGATTAGATGTTTCTGAGTATAAACAGTTGTGTGTGTTTGTGCTTTGCAGCTCTGTGGTATCAGAGATTAAATCTGGAATTTGGCAGTACAGTCTGACCATGAAGGCCTACAGCGATGCTGGCCTCCAACAAACTGCAACATTGGTTACATTGAACCAGAAGATTTGGGTGGAGCTGAAGACTGCAGGACTGGATAGTAATTTGGTTGCAGTGGTGATTGACTCCTGCTGGGCAAACAAAAACAAAGAATCTGATAAGTTACCGAAATACAACCTCATCAAAGCAGGGTGAGTCACATGCGGAGGTGGAGGTTGTCTGCTGCGTTTCAAAATGAATCAGAACAACATTTCTTTAATAAATGTGTCTGTTTGTGAGCAGCTGTGCAAACCCCAAAGACAAGTCAGTGAAAGTAGAGGGAAACGGTGAAGGAACGTCCAGCGTCTTCTCCTTCAACATGTTCCAGTTCGCCAAGAGCGCTGCTGACGTCTTCCTGCATTGCAAAGTCAACCTATGTGGCAAAAAGGACAAGAGCTGTGCCCCGGTACTAATCTCCTCTACACACATAACACACACACACACTCATGAAACCAGCTGATTGTCCCCGGAAAATAGTTAGATAAACTGTACGACCTTTCCTGTCATCACACTGTAACCATGTACAAGCTCCAGGGTAGTTCCAGTCTCCCCTTCTTGTTAAGATGAGAAAAGCAG
The DNA here is from genome assembly GCF_963930695.1 of Labrus bergylta. NCBI lineage: Eukaryota > Metazoa > Chordata > Actinopteri > Labriformes > Labridae > Labrus > Labrus bergylta. Next base: position 2,016,750 of record NC_089215.1, on the reverse strand, counting down.
TAAACAGTTATTAGACTGGTGCTGAGCCTCTATCACACCAAAGAGCTCTGTTAACTGCTTAATATGTACTGCATCACCGTGGAGAACTTTGTGCAGCAGTCACCAAATTTTTTCTTCACCCGGAAGCTCTTAATGGCATTTCACTTGTAGGAATCTAAAAAAATCCTTTGCACATCTATTTCATAAGACAGGTCTGCTCACTTTCTCAGTATTGAACATATAGACGGTCTGACAGAACAACCCTGACACAAAAGGTGAAATGAAAGAATCAATGTTTCTAATTCGGTGTCTTAAACTTCCAGGTATGTACGTCAAAACGTCGCAGATCTGCCAGGAATATGTACCTAGGAGCCCCAGCCTTGATCACCATGGCGTGGACCAGTTAGGTAAGACACAACTTTGCTATTTACTGACCCCTAACCCTAACCCAAGGGGGTAAGATTAAGAGTTGGGTCTGAAATTAGTGTTTGAATTATAAAGTCAACTGTTCTGATGAACAACGGTGGAGATTTTCTGATCAGGTCTGTGTGTCAAACCAAACAACAAAGTGAAGAGAGTCTACGAGTCAAACATGGTTTCAGTTAGAGGAAAATTTAATCAAACACAGTTTGTCTTCTTCCTTGTCTTCTCAGGTTGTTTTCACTGCGACTTGGACAGACTCAAAGGCTCACGACTTTCGCACTGAGTCCTGACTGTGATTCGGTCTCCATCGAGAGTGTGGGTCAAAATCCTACGCTGGGGATCAATGAGCTCAGTTCTCACAAGAATCTTTCTTTTGATTTTACTGTATACTGAATTTATCACTTAAAGAAAGAATGTGCAACATTTTACTCATAAATACAGCAGAACTCAAGTCTCTCCTGGTTAAATGTGTCTCTGAGTCATGACTGTCTACAATGAGGGAGAAGCTCGAGTCCTGCTGGCTGTGTTGTTGTCAGAGCCGTGTTTACATGGACGGGACAGCCAGCTCCTCCCCTTGTGTATAAAAGCTGTTTTAGTCAAGAACTAGAGTCATTCTGTGTCAATTTACATGTGAAGGTAAGAGCTAACTAAAGAGTGCCAACATTAGCATGCTAACACAACAATGCAGCTCGAGACAAGGACAATTTTGACTGCTGCTTGCGCTTAGTGCTTCATTATGATGCGTTCCTATTTGATAACGCCTTCGTGTTAACCAGAATGGATTGGTGTTTGAGGTGTGTCTCTGGAGGAGAGCGGAGGCTTCAGTATGGAGGAGGTGTGGCCAAAAAGCAGTTTGTTTTGGTTTCATACTGGTGCTCAAGGACGACATCTACTGGATCAAAAAGTCACACATTATTTCTTTAACATGATGTCTGTTCAGAGGAACATTGTTAATGAAGAGAAAAACCATCTAAAATGGGAAATAGTGACCAAATCTGTGCATCGTCATAAATCGTTGAATTATATTCCAACTCTGTCAAAACTAATGCCTTATGATACTGACTTAAATTTGTGGTGTTTCTATCTTTCTTTTCTTTCCATTGTAAGCATACAAAAGATTTAAAAAAAAAATAAAAAAAGGGTGTGGGAAAATAAAAATTGTGTGTATTTCATCATTTTTATATTAAGGTGACATCATTACAGCTTATGAGAAAACAGCAAAGTCAGCACACTGGAAGCCTTTATCACTGCTCTACCGTTATTATCAAACGTTAAAGGACAATTTGTTGAAACGTGTTGATCTATACGCTGCTTCTCTATACCCAAGCAGATTAGAAAACATTAAATGACATTGGGCCTCATTCATTAACAGTGCATACACATAAATCTGTTCTTACACAGTTTGTACAAACGTTTCAGTACAACTCTGAGATTCATAAATATGTTTTTACTTGAATTTATTCTTACTGTGAACAAAGTTAGAACTTCCTCAGCCCATGTGTAGGCACAAATGATGAAGAACATGCTTTTTCAGAAAATGCTAACAAACATTCTTTTATTATTTATATATATATAACTCGGGGCACCAGCCTTGTTAAGTAAGGAAACTAATATTACTTGTAGTAATTAATGAATCTATAAATCGGTCTCATATCACTGGGATGAATTCTCAAGCAGTAAAAACCAGAAAAAGTAAAAGTTACACAGACAAAGTATTGAAAGTTTATATAAAAGTTTAATAAAGAAAAATGATGAACAGAAGAATTTAAAGGAAATGCATAAGTAATATCAGTATAATTACGACAGTGATATACTTGAATAATAATATTGAGTTGTTTTAAGTTGCCATGGTGAGATCCTTATGTCAAGTTTGGAGATTAACTATATTGTTTGGGGAATTTAACGAAGTGGGATTTTGAGAAATAAAAATAAAAAGGTAACTTAATAAATTTGGTGAAAGCTGACTCTGAGGCTTTGATTCGGATACCACAAGCTTGACTCAACAACCCAATCTCATCATCAGAACGCTTCCTTACTTATGCGTAGTGTTCAACTGAACGTGGTTTCGAGAAACAAAAGAGTTAACAAGAAACGTCTAAGAGATTTTAGAAGAAGTTACGAGGAAAATTTAAAAGAAAAGAAGCGAAAGAAGAAGAAGAAGAAGAAGAAGAAGAAGAAGAAGAAAAAAAATGTGCGCTCCTGAGAGACGAGCTACTTTATTCTGAGGATGACTTTATGAGGGGGCGGGGCCTAATATCTAGCCCGCCTCCGATGTTTCGCTTTTAATTTAATCCACTCTGAGTTCTTTAATTATTAAGAGCATAAATAAGAACTTTGATCATATGAACATCACCATGTCAATATTCGTATGTAGGATTATTTCCGGCAGTAAACATTTCAAACAATTATGCAATGAAATAGACATTACGTCCAACCTGAAGACAGTTAGACGAAACCAGCATGATACCATTCAACATTCAAAAACACATTAATATAGTATGAAGAGTATAAATTCATATCTTGAAATACTAAGTTTATAACTTGGACAAAATAACATATCAACTATTGTAATACCTGTGTCCTGAACCTCAGGTCGGTACAGCGCTTGCATGAAAGTGTTAGTCTTGATGTCATGGATACATATATCCGATTCAGGGATTGAACTGAAATTCTTCTATATCAGAAATGGATTATGTTGGTGAAGGCAGTTCGTTCAACGGGTCTAAAAGCTATTAAGTCCGTTTGAGATAGTCCAGATCACATCAAAGACCTCCCCTGCCGTGTTGATTAACTCGGCAGACGGCTGTCTTCCTGGGATTGTGTATTGTAAGAGTCGCTTCACACGTATCCAAGTGGTCTGGTTCGCTAACTTGGATTAAAGGCTTATTGTTTTTTTTATGACGTCCTGAATATCATCGTCCCACTTCACTGCGCTGCCAAACCTAGCTTACGTACAGTGAGATAAAGTTGTGTTTTGACAGACTGCCACTACTGCGTCACGACACCGTAACGTGACATGCAGTTCAAAGCTGATCACTATACAATGTGTTTCTTATTGCACTTCGATCACTATGGGACACACCAGCATGGATAAGATTATTGCACTGCAAAAAAGCCCAGCAAACACCACAAACCTTTGCATTCTTGCACATGTTGATCATGTTGAGTTAAAGGTCCCATATTCTTCTTTTTCTGGTTTTATCTGCTCTTTAGTGTGTTTTCCAAGTGTCCTGTGCATGTTTAGACACATCTATGTGCAAAAATTCAAAGTCCGCGGAAATGCGGCTTCTCCTACGTCCTCCTGTTAGCTGTAGCATTAGCCGCATGTAACGCTCGGTTCGAGCCCCCCTCGATAAAAATGTGTCAGTGTGACGTCATTGTCAGTGTGAGATCACTGATCTAAGCTCATTGGCTCGTTGTGGCCCAGCAGCTCATGTTGAAATTTCCGAGACGTGTGCTGAGCAACTGACCAATAACGACAGAGCGGATCAGCAGACCAATCAGAGCAGACTTGGCCCACGTGGGGTCTAACAGTGTGGGCTCAACAGAGTGTAGCTGACACTCAGAACGGAGAGGGAGCAAGGAGGAGCAGTTCATGAAAACAGACACTTTTTTATGACTTTATCTATTGTGAACATACAAAAGTAGGTACATAGATTAAATATACGAACCCCAAAAAGGGCAGAATATGGGCTCTTTAATACGCAGACAGCAGCAGCGAGCCCCTGGTGGCCGTCATATTGCTTTGTTTAATAGTCCTACTGTGTATCTATAACTCAAATAAAGACCACAATCAGAATCGTTTTTTATTGCCAAGTACATTTACACGCACAAGGAATCTGTCTAGATGTATTGGTACAAAAAGGAAATAAAGCAAAAAAAAGAACTTAAATAAAATATAAGAAGTAATTACAAATATATATATACATATATATATATATATATATAAATAAGAGTGTAAGAAATATATAAACAAAATGTATAAATGGTGCAGTATTAAAAGTCCAGTGAGCTTTAATATGACGCATAAAAACATTCTTGCTATTTTGCTTTATTTCCTTTGTTAACTGTTTTTAGCACCAAGACAAATTCCTTGTATGTGTAAATGTACTTGGCAATAAAAAACTATTCTGATTCTGGTCTTTATTTATGGATCGTGATTTTGTATGTTTAAATTCAACACATATACAACACATTATATATTCCTATGAATAGCTTGAACTATAAATGACCATATCATCAGATGCAGCATCAGTTGTTGAATCAGACATTGCTGACTCAGTGTTTCTCATATAGTCAGTAGACTGTTTTAAATGAAACCAGGAAATCATTTGGCCCCATCTGCATCTTTACAGGTAAAACTACGCTGGCTGATTGCTTAGTAGCAAGCAATGGTATCAGACTAGATGTTTTTGACAGTTGTGTTGTTAAATTTTTTGTAGTTTTTCATGATTTGTGCATTTAAGTGATGTGTTGATGTGTCAGTTAAGGTATCTGGACAGCAGGGAGGATGAACAGATCAGAGGGATCACCATGAAGTCCAGTGCTATCTCTCTGCATTATAAAAAAGGTAAGGCTACTGGTTTTAGCCTTCAAAGTAACTGCAGAACTTATTTGTTGAAGAAATAGTATATTTAATAATACTATTTATTTTATTTACTGACATTAAGTATAACTCTGGATTATGACCCTATCCTTTATTATGCTCTAATTTAGGAGTGTCAAATTGACGGCCCACGGGCCACATCCAGCCAACAGCAGGTTTCCTCCGGCCCATGAGACATTTTGGGGTGAAGGGGGACAATTTTGAAATTTGAAAACTTATGAGATTTTCATAAATTAAATATGTCAAATACATATTTTCATCCAGTCATAACAAAAAGGATATATGTTCAGCAAAGAAAGCGGGTATGATACCAAAATTAATCAAATGTAGCACTTTCAACTGTCATCTCAGCAGGAAGTACCATCGTAAAAAATACAAGTTGCCAGGTCACAATCTGCTCCTGCATTATGTTAGATCAGCAAACAGGCTCTCCACAAAGAGAGAGGTTGAATGCAGGATTTTAGAGAGGTGAAAGGAATGGTCTTTTTTTTCGTCTTAGTTGCCAGGACTTTATCAGAACTACTGGACTTAACCCCAGGCACACAGCTACATGCTCATCCACAGGTAATCATCCACTCATCCACTTTTTACCTGTGTCTCCTGTCTTGACTGATGTGAAAAAAAAGTTTAGCTGATGAAAACAATGATTCCTTCATGGAGTTAACCAGAAAAAGCAGAATTGTCTAGTTAAAAAAAAAAAAAAAACCTCCTGTTTGTCATGCTTAATGGCCCAGACCATCTCCACACATCCAGACATCTGATTGTATTTGCTGATGGTTACATTATAAATCACCCAGAGGTGACATTTCTTTAATCCCTCTTTGTGTGCTCGTTCTCAGGGGATCAGGAGTACTTACTAAATCTTATCGACTCTCCTGGTCATGTCGACTTCTCCTCAGAAGTTTCCACTGCTTTCCGGCTGTGTGATGGTGCTATTGTTGTTGTTGATGCTGTCGAGGTCCACAGGTAAATATCCCCTTTGACTAAATGTCTCATTCTCTAAGATGAGATATCTTTATGATTGTGTTTATTTTGGAAGCTATTTTAGATTTATCCTTTGTCTTGTCATTTTTTACCTTTATAGTTATTCTAGTTTTAATCAATGACAACTCCTAACATTTTAGTCCAGTTTACGTCAATAAAAAGTCATTACTTTTAGTAATTAAGTCAAAACTTTTTTTTCTTCATAAATAAATTCAATTAGCCCTAACAGAGGTATCAGAAATTGGTTTGAAGACTACAGGTTGAATACGCTGTCCTTATAAACTCATAAACACATGAAAAACCATAAACACCCAAAGCATAAAATCTAATATTGAAATGAATACGCCTCTAAAATGAATAGTCATATTGATATAACACTCACATGTACTGTATGACTACTTTCACATCATACTGATGTACTTTAACCTTGTAGTGCAGTAACAGCTTTTTATCCATTTATCCATCTTATAAGGTTACTAATATTATATAAATAACCTCATTGGGTATTAGCTCAACGGTCATTGTTGTCAGCTCGAGCTCTCTCTGTCGCTCTGCTCAGCACACACACACACACACACACACACACACACACACACACACACACACACACACACACACACACACACACACACACACACACACACACACACACACACACACACCCTCTCTTCTGCCTGTATTATGATCAGTGGATTAGAATCACAGTGGGGGAGTATATCATTGATTTTGAATTGTAGACAGTCCACCATGAACATTTGAGTCTCATCTTGTCTCCTGAATGAAAAAGTAAACAACAACCAGAGGTTTATTATCAAAGATCTATTTTTTTAAGTGTGTGAATCTTTTAGTATTTCACGATTCAATTCATAATCGATTTTTGGTTCACAACACTTTTTCTATATCTCAGGATCTACTCTGCTGTGCACAAAAAAGCTGCAAATTATTGTCAAACATTAAAAGCACAATAAAATGTGTTCAAGATAATACAGCTTAAATAGTTGTAACATTTTTATCATTTGATTGCAATAATTTAAATACACAGAGAAAAACCTCAGCCTGAAAACGCCATGCTGTGGTATGTAACGGCAGCAGCGTCTCAATTATGCCTACATTTTACATGCAGGGACACAGAATTTGCATGCACAGCTGTCATGTTCAGTGACCGCTGAAGGTGACATCACACTCTCTTTGGCATCACAAGTCCATATTTTGTAGTGCAAGCAATATATTGTTTAGCCCTAGTTTGTATGAGATAAACATTCACTATATTAAACATGGGAATCCGCTTGTTAAACTACTGTGTTCAGTTCACTGTACTTAATTGATCATTATATCGAACATGTAAAAATATGATGTCATATTTTGCTTGTGTGTAGACCCAGGTTGTGCTCCGTCAGGCGGGGCTGGAGAACATCAGGCCAGTCCTGGTTATCAATAAGAGAGACTGACTTATCATGGAGCTGAAACTCACCTCCCAGGAAGCTTACATCTTTGAAGATCCGGATAGTAAACAGATTTCTGTGACTGACGGACAAGTTTATTAAATGAGCGACCTGACGTGAGGTCAGAGAGGTTTTAGAGGTCAAATTGAGGTCATGGTGGATTTAAAGGTTTATTGATTTTTCTCCTGAAAATTGGAATCATGTTGATGTGAAGCGAGAAAAAGCTTCAAAAGTGATGCTGCCTACAAAACACAATAAATAACAACAACAGTCAGGTTTATGTGTCGATCCTGAGTCAGTTGTTTCCTCTTTGACAACCGATTCCTCATTTATTTATTTGTCTGTATGTTAATTTATTTGGATAAATAATACATGCTTTTGAAAAATGGAGAGAGGTTAGAACACAGAAAGGTTTACAGACCCATGCAGAGCTGGATAAACACTGAAGCTTCAGAGTCCACCACATGGTGACCTGAGTGAGCATCCACTCTAGAGAGGAGGGGGGGGACAGCTCTCTATGATGTTTAGAATCTAGACTGCAGTATCCATTTTAACCACTAAGTGTCAGAGTTATATACTGCTCCTTTAAACTTAACATTGAAGTTTTCGTTGTTGTTACTGTTTGATTTTGATTTTGATATACTGTTAATATATATATATATATATATATATATAAATATATATATATATATATATATATATATATATATATATAAATATTTGTAGGTCTATAATAGAAGTTTTATTTTTATGGTTTGTCATCTTTGTCGAGCTTGTAGCCCGTGTTCTTTTAAAAAAGAATGTGCAACTTTTTCATCCAGTAGATGTCGCCCTTGAGCACCAGCATGAAACCAAAACAAACTGCTGTTTGGCCACGCCTCCTCTGTACTGAAGCTTCCACCCTCCTCCAGAGACACACCTCCAACCCCCCCTCTCCACTCACATTCACAAAAAGGAGTTTAGCTCAAGCGGTGGACCTGCATTGATGAGTTAGCATGCTATTGGTTAGCTCGTACCTACAATCGACACAGAAAGAGCGTGATCTAAAAACTCTTACTAACATCCAAATAATCAGTGAGTATGTTCTTCTTCTTCTCTCTAGTTCTTGACTAAAACAGCTTTTATACACAAGGGGAGGAGCCGGCCGTCCCGTCCATGTAAACACGGCTCTGACAACAACACAGCCAGCGGGACATTTACACAGGATACACTGGATTTATGATTTATTTATGTGGAACATGTCGCACATTCTTCCTTAATATTTTGCCAATAAAGCAGAATCAGATTCACGGGTCAAAAGATTGTAAATGTTGTTTGTTGTTTCGAGCGGAAAGTTTGCTGAGCTGTTTTTAATAAAAAGCACCCGTCTTCCCATGATTCATTGGGGCGTTTGTGACTGTTAAACTAATGAGAGTAAGATCATTGTGGCTAAAGTCTAATCAGGAACTCGAGATGAGTATGGCATGAATGTTTCCCCCTCAAGTGAACTCTGCAGGCGGCCGGTGACTAAACCCAACTTCACATCTGATTCCAGCGCTGCGGAGAACGCTTGATCTCAACGCACATCAGGACGCTAAACGCCGTCACTGTCACTTTCCACAGCTTGTGTTTGACCCTCTGCTTCTCTGTGACATCACAGTTTCTGGTCATGGGAACAACACTGTGAAAGCTCACTCGGGCAAATTGATCTTATTTAAAAGCTTGATGTTCCCCCCCTCAGAGACACACACACAGAGAAGCTTAAAAGGAATCACACGATGCTCAAAATGTATTTCTTGTTTGCTGCCGTCTCGGGGGAGCGTGGAGACAAACGGCTGCGTGATCCTTGAGAGCGAGGATCCCAGAACGCCGCCTCGCTGTGGAGATGTGTTTTTCTTCTTCAACCCTGCTCTGTTGTCGCCATAAATAAACATCTCAGCGGTTTGATGCATTTTTCATTCAGTCGAATGCAACACACACAGTTTATTTTTCACATTTTTTCAAGTATGAAAACAACGACATTGAAAAATAAATAACAATAAATAAGATTGTGAATTACACGGTGACTCGGTCTGAACATCGTGTGTACCACATCAGGATGAAGCTGTCAGTGTTCTCCCCGAGCTGGAATGAAAACGTGTCACCAACAAACTCTGCTACCTTTTCACTGCTGATCGTCCACTTTGCAAGAAGCTGCATTCAAAATAAAATACTTCAGTGATCCAGAAACTCCTCAACAGTGTTTTCAAAATAAAGTGAAGCAAATCTTTCCCTGAGGTTTGAAAACACAGAGAGTCGAATAGACATCTTTCAAAATGAAAGTACGCGTGATGCTTTTTTGCAAACTAAATCAATGTTTAGAAAAGGAGGATAGTCGATAGTCTGGCGGTTTTGTCTCGGCTGCATGTACAGAGGCGGTGGTTGCAGCAGCTGGGGTTTGAATCCGACCTCGGCCCGACCTGCATGTCGTCCCTCCGACTATCTCCTGTCTCTCTTCAGCTGTCTTATCCAATGAAGACAAAAGGCCCAAAAAATATACACACATAAAATGGAGGAGGACAGACCATTGAGTTTGTGTTAGGAACGGGGACGTAGCCGCAGTGATGTCATCAAATACTTTCTAAACTTCTGTTCTGCAGACTGAAGATTGACCGTCATATTGTTTGATTTTTAAAAGGATAGTTGTGTTTTTTCTGTTTCTTGACTCTAGCTATCCATATCGTGGTGGCTCGACCATCGGTCTGTGTCGTCTCCACAACCACCGCCGTCCTCGTTCATGCACGTCCTGCTCCGACCTCCACCTCAGCGGCAAGGAAGTTTGGGCGACACACAAAGGAGAAATCTTTCCTGCAGATTATCCGGTCTTTAACCCGCTCTTTCGCCTCGAGGTAACACTTGTTGTGAATTGGCGTTCTACAAATAAAGATTTAGTGATTGATTTGAAAACTAGTAAACCGTTAACGTTGAATAGTCGTGTGTTGAAACATCCTCTAAAAAAGGAAAACATTTGCTTCACATTTTGATCTGAAAACACTTTGACACTGAAGAAAACGACATTTTTCTTTAAATTAAAAACACAAAGTTTGGTTCTCTTTTCCCCTCAAGCCCTCCGATCCCTCCAGAAGCAGCGACACAAGAACGACTAATGAACTCTAGAAGAAAACACATCAAAGATTCTGCTGTCTGAACACATCACTGAGAGAGGATAGAAAAAAAAGATGATGTCAGGGCGACAGGACGATGAGTTTCATTTACATTGAGAGAGATTTAAAAAAGCAGCGGTGCGAGGCAGACTGGTTTAGTAGGAATGTGGACTGTGAGGTCGGGATCACTCCATGATGTGCCCGTCTGATTCACAGTGTGTGGTTTTTGGTTTTTTAGATCAGTGACGACTCCGCGGCGTCCTCAGCACCTCGCTCTGTTGAGACTCATATATTTACAAGTTATCAGTAAAACACCGTCTGAGAGGACGACTCAAATCTCACGCTTCAAGTCGAGCCGACAAAACATGAACGCACGAGAGAAGAAAACCGTCCTGATTTGCTGGTAGAGAGGAAACAGAAAGACGTCTCTTTATGCATCTGAAGAGTTTTGCTCCAAAACACTCATATTTTTGATATATTATCAACCAATCAGATTTACTGAATGAAGAAAAAGTTGCAGTTTGGACCTGAGAGGATCAAAACATGTGACAGAACAAAACAAACATGTTTAAAAAGCGCCTCACAGACTTCTTTTTTTATAGAGGCACACGTTAGTGACCCACTGTAAAAGGCCTCCTGACCCACTCTTGGGTCCCGACCCGCCAGTTGAGAACCACTGAACTAAATGATCGACCGCCCGGGATGCAGAATAGAAATAAGAAAAGCAGAGAAAGTGGAGCTTATTAAAACCTATTTTGACTTTTATGGATATTGTTACATCTCTTTCTCTCTCTGTTTCTCCCTCGACCTGCTGCACACCCGGTCTCTCTCTCTCTCTCTTCACCTGCTGCACACCTGAGTTTAATCTGTGAGGAGGAGGAGGAGGAAGAGGAGGAGGAGGAGGGAGGGCAGTGATGTGGGGAGGAGCTTTGTTCCCTATTTCTGGGTTTTGTTGATTGAGTTTGGGCTGGAGATCAGCGGTAGTCTTTATTTTGGGTCTTTTGGTTTTTGTTTTGGTTAATCTTTTATTCTTAGGCAGTTTTAGGGGGGGAGATGCCGAGAGCAATGACCCATTACGTGGGCCATCTTTGATTCTTTTTGGCCCCTTCAGTTTCTTTGGTTTCTTATTTCTCTTTGATTATTTTGGGGGTAAAATAAGCTCTGTTAGCTCTGTTCTGGTTAGACTTTAAATCTGTATTGCATCTTATTTATGTTCTGGTCTTCATGCTTTGAGGTTTAAGTGAATTATTTTGATTAAGGACGCCGTAACAGATTTTTAAAAGTCATCAAATGTAACTCTCATTACTCTATCTGCAGTGGCCTCCATTGTTGGACGAGAGACAGTGAGCCTAGCCTAGCTTAGCTTTTGTATACAAATCGTTCTTCCTTTCTAGTCGTGTTATTTATTGTTATTTTGTTAAAGGTTTATATTTTTTTATGCTTTTATTGGAGAGATGGGACAGAGGACAGAGTCAGAAGTTGAGGAGAGGGAGAGAGAGAGAGAGAGAGAGAGAGAGAGAGAGAGAGACAGAGAGAGAGAGAAGAACTGTCATTCGAGAAAGGAGTCACAGGTCGGACTCCAGCCTCTGCACATGAGGCTCACACCGACCACTAGGCCACCTCCGCTCTGCAGTCGAGTTCATTTGGAGCAAAACTCTTCAGATTGAAATCCTGGAATGTGTAAAACTTTCTGTAAAGTTAAAAAAAAAAAAAAAAAAAATGAACAGAGGAAGAAAGCACAACAAGAACGGACAAACACTTTGAGCACACGTCGTCTGTGAGGGAAGAAGGAAAATCAAATCTGCACATTTCTCTTTCATAACTTAATGGTGAATGTGTGGCTTTGTTTGAAAGTCCAGTGTTGTTGCTGGGAGAGAATCCAGTTCAGTGCAGTCCAGCCGCACAAACTCCCAGTTTTCCACTGATGTAAAGGTAAGAAAAAAACAAAAAAAGAAGGAGAAGAAGAAAGTGTGCGAGCAGGAATAACACAAAGATTGTGTGAGGACATTAAAGGACATGGAGTGCTGTACATTCACAAAGTCACACAGATCCAGACTCAGCTCGCTCTGATCAACTAACCTCACATTTCACAAAGTCTGCAGAGTCCTCTCCCCCCTCCACCCCCCTGTCGACTTTCACCTGGAGGTGAGTGAAGGGCTCTCCTGAGGTCTCTCTCTCTCTCTCTCTCTCTGTGTTTCAGTGAATCCAGTGATGCTGCAGAAAACGATGACGCTGACAGCTCCAGGTCTCCTTCTCTCACAGGACGTATCTGGTGGGGCGGACAGACGGACCCTCATAGCGACGTGGACTGCTTGATGCTGTGAAAGCTGACCCGGGAGGGGGACGTGGGGATGGACATGGCCTGGGTCATCCGGGCTCGGATGGAGTGCTGCTCCTGCCAGCGGTGGAAACGTTTCCTCACGGCCGACCGCACCTGTCAGGACAAAAAGCAGGAAGACTCAGACGGAGGAGTGATGGGAGTGTTAACCCTTTAATGACCTGATTCATGTGGTGACTGAGATACTAACAAACATCTTTCAATATGTACCGATGATATATGACGTACACAGAACTGAACTGTTCTTTATGCGTCACATTAACGCCCACTGGACTTTAAAAATCTATCTTCCTTACATGCACTCTGTGAGAAGTTACACACACTAAGATTTGTTTTCTCATAGTCCACTGCACAGCTCCTACATTACACCTTTTGTATATTTTGTTTTTTTATTTTTTTATTTTTTTATTTTTTTTATTTTTTATTTTTTATTTTTTATTTTTTATTTTTTCTATTTTCTATTTTCTATTTTCTATTTTATTTTTTAAATTCTATTTTATATATTGTAATAGCTTCTTATTCTGTATTATTTAAGTTGTTGCTAGTTCTGCTTTATTTCCTTATTAATTATTTCGCACCAATACACCAAGTCAAATTCCTTGTATGTGTAAATGTACTTGGAAATAAACCCAGATTCTGATTCTGATTCTGATTCTGACATTTGAGTTTGAAAGTCAACATCAGCACAGAGGTAGAAGTACTTCCAACGACGGAGGAGGGGTGTACTAGCTCCCAAAGTTTGGTCCGGTTCAAATAAAGGATCTGAACATATCTTCACAAAGTCTGTAAAATCTGGTCGGCCATAAAAAGTTTCAGTGAGGTGAGATTTGTTCCTGTTTGTCCTCTGTACAGGTTCAGTTGAGAGGTGAAGACCGGTTTGATTTTAGGTTCAGCACTCACCAACCAGCAAGTTTCTTTTTTTTTTTTTTTTCAAGAAGACAATCTACAGAAATGGACTCTTCAGGTGCTTTGAAAAAAAATGTCTCCCTTTATTTGAACTATGGGCTGCAGTGAGTAATTATCTGTATTATCAATTAATCTGTTACACTTAGAAATGTTTATAAAATGTGTAAATAAGAACAAGCGTGCACTTCATGATCGTATGTCAGAGTGCGGCTGCTACACAGTGAGCGCACCAGAGCTGCTGGTTTGGTGCCTTGCTCGAGGGCGCCTCAGGAAGTGCTCTGGCACCTCTCCTCTCCAACTTTCCATATTATGATCCACATGGAGACCCAGCCCAAGTCCCTCCAGACTGAACTACAGCCGCCCCACCTCTCTAGACTATCGGCGCCTCCAGTGAGAGTTTTTTTATGACGTTTGTATTTCAGCGACGAGTCGACTGAAACAGCCTCCAACCCTCCGTCTGCTCCACTCACACTCGGGAACGCTGCGTCCTGATTTAACTCGTGTGAGGGTCATACCGTGTGAGCACATAAAGCATGAGTCGTAAAGATGACAGTGCAAGCTGATGAAGTCGTTTTCTCTCTGTGTTTCTTCCTTTCTGTGTCAGGTCGTGGTCAGACTTTCCCCGTGGCTCTCTGTTTTCTCCTTTTTGGATTTTTTGTTGGATTTTGACGGAAGTTTCTGTTAAATATTTTTTTTAGTTTGAGTCTGTTTGTAATGACATCGTCTTGTTTGATGTAAAGCGTCTTTGTGTCTCTTTGTCATAAATTGAATTAATTAAATCATGTCCTATAAGTTAACTCCCCCCCCTGTTAGTTGTCATATTATTAGTGTGCACTTGGTTTCATGTTGCTCCTCTCCTTGATGTTGAACACAATCTATACTCTGACGCGTTGTAAATCACTTTAATGATGATTAAAAAGGTTTCCTCCACTATCATCTTTAAAATCAATGTGTCCCACTTCTGTATTTTCTCCTCCAGTGACAACACAGATTAAACAAAAGGACCTGATTTAACCTTAAAAGATGACACGGACCTCATTTTAACACTTTGATTATCATGCTTTAGAAATGCTTTTCTTGCTCAAATCTTCAGATGTCAGCTCCTGCTCAGACTTTAAATGTTTTCCAATCGTGTCGACTGTGACTCGGCGCCTCTTTTGTTCATTGGTCTCATTTCTCGCTCCTGATTCTCTCCCACTGAAACTAAACACTTAATCAATATCCTCTCTGAGAAACCCACTGTGGATAATCCCCGGATCGGCGCTGCAACGCGCTTCTTGATGAGATATTCATTCATCATGTGGGCCCGGCTTAGCAGCAGTACCTAAAGGGCAGCAGTCAGCTGATGTTACATCCACATGTTCCTCCAGGAATAACATAGTGATTACGCCGAGATGAGACGCCGACTCAAACATCACGTTATATAATCCAGATTATCATGCTGAAAAGGTCGAGTGATAATGTCATTACGAGCGCCTGTTTTATGGTGGCTGCTGACACCGCGCTGCAGGAACATCGGGCGGTGTTTCAGAGGTTGGTAGTCGGAGCCGAAAAGGTTATCGATCGACTCTGTGGAGGGCACGATGGGAGAGGAGGTACAAAGCTCTCCTTTATGAAAAGAATCTCTTAAAGGGACAGAACAAAAAAAATCGATTTTTTCAATCAGCTTCCTACAACATCACTTTTCTCTTTGTCCTCTTTAAAGGAAGAATGTGTGACTTTTTTAGCTCCAGCATGAAACCAAAACAAACTGCTGTTAGGCCACGCCTCCTCCATACTGAAGCCTCCGCCCTCCTCCAGAGACACACCTCCAACCCCTCTCCACCCTTGCTGTCGCGCGGTGGATTTTTTTAGCGCAAGCAGCAGACAAAATTCTCCTCGACTCGAGCTGCGATCACCTGAGTCCTGCATTGTTGTGTTAGCTTGCTAATGCCAGCGCTCTGTAGTTAGCTCGTAGCTTCACATTGCACATTAATTGGCACATTTGCAAAATCAAATTAAAAGTTGTTCACGCTAAAGGGCTGCAACGGGAGCAGGCTGTCAAAAAAAATCACTGGGGGTCACAGATAGCTCGTGCTCACAAGTAACAATTTAACAAATGACGTTGAGAGGACGATTCAAGTCGATTTTAAAAGGTGAAAACATTCTGATTTAGAACGAGCAGAAATCTGGCACGTCAGAGATGGAACACAAGCTCCATTCAAAGAGCAGGTTAAAGACCTGAATCATAATAATAATACAATATTTTTTGTTGTTAGTCTTTGTTAAGCGTCTTTGATAAGAACTCAAAGACTTGAGACAGCATGTGCCACATTTTCAGAGGCTTCTTAAAAAAGTGAGGCTGGGCAGGTCGGGGGATGTGGAGGAAATTCAAAGAATAAATGATCCTGAGAATAAACGACAGAATAAGTCGGTCAGGAATGGTAACAAACATTTACAGGAGGGACAGAACACTGCAGAACGTCGTCCTCTCTCTTTTCTCTCTCTTGTCCTTCTTCTAACAAACAAACAGGTACACAGGATGTAGAGCAAGAGGAGGAGGTTGTGCACTAATTATTCCTGGAGGCTTTCATTCTCTAAGATGGATTCAAGTATATAAATAATTCTGTGTTAGAATCACAGCCGTTCAGTTTGTACATCACTTTGGTCGAGGTTGAAATCTCTCAAAAGACTGTAGATGTTATTGATGTCATCTTTTTCATGATTCTTAAACGAGGATCCTTAAAAATGTTGACTTCTCCTCTGGCGTCAACACGAGGTCAACATTGAAATATCTTGACATTCATTAAAAGTTTTCCATCAAATCTGTTTCACACCTTCATGCCCCCCCTCAGGATGAATTAAAACATCTTCGGTGATCACTTAACATTTCCTCTAATGCCATCATCGGGTCGAGTTTGAATTTGGAAAAAGACTAAATATCAGTTAATGATCCACTCTGCTGAACCTCCTTTACTTTAATTTAGAACAGAATGACACTTTAAAGCTGGCTGAGTAAATGTCAGCTTGTTGTTGGTGACGTTCAGCTCACAGCTCCTCTGACTCTGAGAAGATTCACTGAAGTTTACAACATCTGTTTCACTTCTGTTCTGACATTTTGTGTTTCTAATAAAAAACTTAAGTCAGCTATGAAATGAGCTGTTTGCTGTGTGGAAACATCTGCAGAGATTCATTGGGAAGGAGGAGAGAGGAGGAGGAGGAGGACGAGGAGGAGGAGGAGGAGGATAGAGGAGGTGGAGGATAGAGGAGGTGGAGGAGGAGGAAGAGGAGGAGGAGGAGGAGGAGAGGAGGAGTAGGAGGGGGACGAGGAGGAGGAGGATAGAGGAGGAGGAGGAGGAAGAGGAGGAAGAGGAGGAGGAGGAGGAGGAGGAGAGGAGGAGTAGGAGGAGGATAGAGGAGGTGGAGGATAGAGGAGGTGGAGGAGGAGGAGGAGGTGGAAGAGGAGGAAGAGGAGGAGGAGGAGGAGGTGGAGGATAGAGGAGGAGCAGGAGGAGGAGGAGGAGGAGGTGGAGGAGGTGGAGGAGGAGGAAGAGGAGGAGGAGGAGGACGAGGAGGAGGAGGATAGAGGAGGAGGAGGAGGACGAGGAGGAGGAGGATAGAGGAGGTGGAGGATAGAGGAGGTTGAGGAGGAGGAAGAGGAGGAGCAGGAGGAGGAGGAAGAGGAGGAGGAGGAGGTGGAGGAGGTGGAGGAGGAGGAAGAGGAGGAGGAGGAAGACGAGGAGGAGGAGGATAGAGGAGGTGGAGGATAGAGGAGGTGGAGGAGGAGGAAGAGGAGGAGGAGGAGGAGGTGGAGGAGGTGGAGGATAGAGGAGGTTGAGGAGGAGGAAGAGGAGGAGGAGGAGGAGGTGGAGGATAGAGAAGGTGGAGGAGGAGGAAGAGGAGGAGCAGGAGGAGGAGGAAGAGGAGGTGGAGGAAGAGGAGGAAGAGGAGGTGGAGGAGGAGGAGGTGGAGGAGGAGGAGAAAGAGGTGGAGGAGGAGGAGAAAGAGGAGGAGGAGGAGGAGGAAGAGGAGGTGGAGGAAGAGGAGGAGGAGGAAGAGGAGGAAGAGGAGGTGGAGGAAGAGGAGGAAGAGGAGGTGGAGGAGGAGGAGGAAGAGGAGGTGGAGGAGGAGGAGGAAGAGGAGGAAGAGGAGGTGGAGGAGGAGGAGGAAGAGGAGGTGGAGGAGGAGGAGAGGAGGTGGAGGAAGAGGAGGTGGAGGAGGAGGAAGAGGAAGAGGAAGAGGAAGAGGAGGAGGAGGAGGAAGAGGAAGAGGAAGAGGAAGAGGAGGAGGAGGAGGAGGAGAAAGAGGAGGAGGAGGAGGAGGGAGAGGAGGTGGAGGATAGAGGAGGTGGAGGAGGAGGAAGAGGAAGAGGAGGAGGAGGAGGAAGAGGAAGAGGAAGAGGAAGAGGAAGAGGAAGAGGAAGAGGAAGAGGAAGAGGAAGAGGAGGATAGTAAAGAAAGGAAATGTGGGAGTTTTTGAAAATATCTGGGGAAGCTTCGGGGAGTTTCAGACAATAAATGTTGGTAACACCCGATAAAATCAGGACTCTGGCAGGAGGAGTCAGGAGGAGTCAGGAGGAGTCAGGAGGAGTCAGGAGGAGTCAGGAGGAGTCAGGAGGATGATATTATATTATTATTAAAGAGTCGACACTCACCTGTTGTTCTAAACGTCAGTACCAAGACATAACTGGAACATCTGTTTGTTTGTTTTTTACCTCTCCTTTCATTACTGAGTTTTATTCTCTTCTTTATTTGTTAGAAATCTATATTTACTGTCTGTCTGACTCTTTTAAAAACATGCACTCTATATTATAATGAACACAAATAAAAAATACATGAAGTGCTAGTCGTGTTTCTGCATGCATGTTAATATTTCTCGCCCCTGATTACTCGTGGAGACAAATGAAGCCTGACAGCGTCTCTTAAAGTGATGTCACTTAAGCCCCGACATGACAGGCCTTAATTGTGCCTTAAATAAAAGTGCTGAGCTTTATCACACGCAGCGACAGCCACCGAAAAGGGAGAGCGAGAGCGCCCGCGGAGGGTGGCGCTGTAAATAATTGTATGAAGCGTTGGATCAATGAGAGGATGCAAATGTGCTTACCTCACTGTTTAGGAAGCAGTAAAACACGGACACAAAGAAGCCCTGTGAGAGAGGGAGGAGGAGGGGAGATAAAGAGAGAGAGGAAGAAAACATCAACAGAGAGGAGGAACACCCTGATCCTGTTTAATCACACACACACACACACACACACACACACACACACACACACGCAGGGAGGAACACAGACGTCATTAATAACATGCACACGTGTCTGAAAAGTTTAACCGTACCTGAAAGGACTCCAAGAAGGAGTTGAAGTATATAAAGACGATTTGAGAGATCTCGTCCTCGCCCGGGTTGACAAAGAAAAGCATATAAGTGATTCCCAGGAGAGGAAGGAGAACGAGCGTGGCCTTCACAGCTTTCCTGCAGAGAAGCAGACGACGAGGAATCAGACAAAGCATGACGAGAAGGTTTCAGTCTGCAGGTACCGCTGTGTGTTAAAAACAGTCCAGACACGGGCTGTGAAACATGAACTGATGGAAGGTGTGAACACTCAGGAGGACGTCTTTGAGTCGATGTACCTGTACTGGATCGTCTCTGAAGTGGTGGACGCTCGCAGTTTGGTCATCAGGATTCTCACGATGTTGAAGAGAAAAATGAAATTGATCTGTGGGGGGGAAATAAAGCAGCAATAAGAGACTCTTAAAAAAGCATTATGGCGTCTATTAGAGTCAGAGGAAGGCGACTTGATGAGCGTTATTAGAACGCTGTAGGCTGTGCTTTAAGCACAATTTCAGTTTCAATTTCAGTTTGCACATAAAATAACCGAGAGTGGAAACCAAAAACCCAGACCTGAACAAACGGTCTTATCTCAGGACCCCCCCCCCCCTCCCTCCAGTCTGACAGGGTTACCCGGAGCAGTCCTCCTGAAATGATTCTAGATATTTACAGGAGTGCAGATGTGAAAAGGATTAGGGCCATGTCACAAAAGTTATAATTTTTCTAAATTTCGAGAATAAAGTCGTTAATTTACGAGTTTAATCTCATAGATTAACGAGTTCGAGGCCAGCCTGCGCAAAAAATGATGGAAGTAGAACTCTTAAAAGTCTTTAAAGAATAAAAGAATTAAGTGGTTATTTTAGTCTATATCAGAGGAGCAGCAGCATCCTGCTCTCAAATGACAAACATGGAGCATCTTGTCCTAAAGGTTTCACTAATAAGAAAATAGGATACTTCCTTGTGTAGTCGGTAAGAACAGTTCAAGAGAAGTTTGCACTTTGACTTGCAAGACCTTGTTTATCTGTAAAATGATGAACAGGACACAAACTGGCTCTGCACATGAGACACTTTAACAAGGCAGACAAGACTTTAATCTTGTAAATTTAAAAATAATTTCTATTTTAACATGACCCTAATCCTCCGTCGCAGAAAACGGCTTCAGAGACGTGTTAAAGAGAGAGGTTTTAAACATTCTCTGTACAGGAAGGAGCACATACTTCAGTGAAACAGCTCCTCTGACACCGGGCCCTGACGTCCTTTTTTCTGACACCTAACGTGAAGACTTTTATAGAAGTGGAGAACATCCGACTTAAGTGCAGGCAGTCGTGAGGTTTCCTCCTGCGTGCATTATTTCCCCCCTGATTACTGTGATTCACTGCTCACGTGCACATATCATTTTATACATCGTGCCCTGAAGCAGATTTCCTTTTAAATCAGGTCTCAACATAGAAGTCCCAGCAATGTCTCAGGAGTCTGTGAGCATCGACTGTTTCCTCCTTTATTCTTACTTAGTCTCTTTTTTGTGTTGAGGTTTTAATATCTGGACTCCTTTAAAGGTGTTCACTTCACACCTCTGTCTGCAGGCTAGTTCAGTGAGGGCTTTTTAATGTGTGAAGGCTTCATGTGAGGAATACTTTGCCAAGAAAAGTCTGAAAAGAATGTGTGACGTAGAGGAAGCTGCAGAGGTCGGCTGGAGAAACACCTCTGAGTTTTTTTGTTTTTTTTTTCTGATTTTTATTTGAGGAAGTGAAAACAGACATGAGAAGAGTTTCTGGGAGAGTGCCAGGAGAGCATTACTGGACAGAATCAATGACACATATGGCTCAATTATCCAGGTCATAATGATACAATGATTTAAGGAGACAATATAACTAGAGAATATTTTAAGTTTTTGTTCTCAGAGCTCCTCAAAACATGTGTGTGAAGTTTCTTGTTCTAAATCCACTCTGATCCTGTATTTGATCATGTCTATAAACCCCTCTATTTCAGCCCTGCTCAGAACAGGCTGTTTCTGTGTCTGTACCTTTAAATATGTAAATGAGCTGGGTCTGACCACACCCCCTCTCTGGAAGGGCTTGGGTTGCTCGGGTTTTCTCGCTCCATGTCCTATTGTTTCCGTTGAGAAGGCAGGTTCCGGTCTGACCTGTGGCTCCTTTCCTACTTTCCTTTCCTATAGGCATTCATATATCTCGGTATTGTTTCTCGGAGGCTGTCGGTGAGCGTGATTTATCCCGTTTCTGTGTAAACACTGATTGTTGAATTCTCAGACTACGTGTGAGTCTTTCCATGTCGCAGATCTAAAAGACTTCCAGCCACTGTCTCCGAGCAGGAGCGTCCATTTTCCACCATTTCCTGCTCACTGCTTTCTTTGTTTCTGCAGGCAAAACTTCTGACTAAAGGTCGGTGGACACATTGAACGTTTCCCCTCATCAGGTTTCATCGTTATAATACTAATCTTGGTAGTTCATTTGAAAACATATGAGTATGATCGATTATTATTTCCCCCTACAGTCTCCAGCACGTCTGTTGTGCTGACATTTTTTCATTTTCACTCATCTTTTTTTTGAGACATTGAGCAAACAATTCCTGTTTGTTGATTTTAATAGCCAAACTTATTGGAATGCTTTTTATGAAATATGGATTTTTACTGCTTCATTAACTCAGTCGAGGATCGCATTGTGTCTTCCAGCTCTGTTTGTAGCAGTGTGTGCGTGTGTGTATGTGTGTGTGTGTGTGTGTGTGTGTGTGTGTGTGTGTGTGTGTGTGTTTCTGGGTTTTGCTTTAATGATGAAAATGAGATGAAATGTGCATCCCTTCAAAAACTTCCCTCGTGTGTGTTGTGTTCACCTTTTAAAACTTTTTACTCATTATAATGACGCAGCAGAATATCGCTGCCGCCATTGATAAGGCACGGAGAGTTCACACCCAACAGGAAACTCAACAAATATTCTGCTGACCTGCCAATGATCCTGGATGATTGAGGGACAGGCAGAGAGATAAAAGCCAGAGAGAAAAGTTGCTATTGAAGGCAAGAATGTAGAATTTTTATGAAAGAAGCGAGAGAGAGATATTGAAAACGGCAGATGAGAGCTTCAGGGGAGAGTCGGGCAGCAGACACTGTGCCTTTTGGTAAGATGACTTTTTCAACTTTCGGAGAAAAGATAAGCGAATGTGCTGTTTCTGACAAGGATGGGAAGGTCAGTCCACCGCTGGAGAGCCAGCAGGGAGGAAACAGAGCTGAGAGAAATCGCTGGAAAAACGCCACAAAGAGAGGAGAGCCAGCAGAGATAGGGGAGTGTAAGGGCAGGCAAGTGGATAATGACTGAGGATGTTTTTTTTTTTGGAAGCCATGCCAGCAGGGAGTTAGTGCGGTCCAGACGAGAGATGACTAAAGCTTGTACAAGGAGCCGGGCTGAGTCCCCGGCCAATCTCCTAAATCTGCAGGATCACTGCCACACGACCCCCGCTGCAGGGCCGAGCGTCTGGCATCACATGGAGCGTCAGCAGGGCGAGGAAGAGTCACAATAACACAGCTCTGCTTCTGAAGGCCAGAGGAGAGGACAGCAGCTGGTTACTGTCTGCTTTAAGATGTTACATTATCTATCCTCTTAGCTGCCACTGAGACGAGTTACTGCGGTGGTCAAACCACCAAAGTGACACCGTTATGTGTGGCCGAACCTGTGACCTGGTCTCTCTCTCTCTCTCTCTCTCTCTCTCTCTCTCTCTCTCTTTATCTCTCTCTCTCGCTCTCTCTCTCGCTCTCTCTCTCTCACTCTTTTTATCTCTCCCTCCTCCCTCTGCTTGCTGCACACGGAGGTGGTGATTTAGAGTGGCAGGCTTTGCTCAGCAGCCTGTGGTGAGGCGCTTTTGTTCCCCTTTCTTTTAACTTTATAGCCGTTTTCACATCTACACTCCTGAAAATATCTAGATCATTTCAGGAGGACTGCTCTGGAGCTTCTCCTGACCTGGCTGTTCACATATGCTCCTCACAGTTGGAGACTATCCCTGTCAGACTGGAGGGGGGGTGGGGGGGTCTCCTGAGTTTAGGCATGATGTTAAAAACAAGATGCAGGAAGAAGCGGATGAAGCAACAGAGTCCGCTACACGACGCTATAATGAGAATATTTGTCTTTATATCAACGATAAGTGAAGTTTAACAGAATCACATCATCAACTAAAGAGTGGAGAAGAACAAACAGGAGAACAGGAAACTTAAAGCAGTGCACAGACAGTCTATGCACCGTGCAGCGATCACAGTATATAAACCTCACTCCCCCCCTCCTATTGGGTCGAGGGGAATTCTCTGGAGAATATCCTGCTGCATAAATAAATACAAAAAAACAGCACAATGACATAAATACATACATATAAAACATAACTACCATGGATTAGGGGTGTGTACGTGTACACGTGTAAACGCTTAGTAAATCATAACCGTTTAGGAATTTTATTTTTATTTTTTTTATT
This sequence comes from Labrus bergylta, assembly GCF_963930695.1. Taxonomy (NCBI): domain Eukaryota; kingdom Metazoa; phylum Chordata; class Actinopteri; order Labriformes; family Labridae; genus Labrus; species Labrus bergylta. Next base: position 1,993,179 of record NC_089215.1, on the reverse strand, counting down.
ATTTTAAAATGTTTTAGAGACACGCATTCAATCATCTCGGTTCTGGCTTTCCATGTCGCCCTTTCGCAGCGGTGGTAACCGGTTGAACGTAAGTCCGTGAGTCTCTCTCACCCCCCTCTTTGGAGGGGGGGATTGAGTCACACTCCTTTCCCTTACTGCCCTTCCGTCCTATTCCGCTTCGTCCGGGTAGGGGGGGATTGCGCAGTCCCGAGGGTCATGCCCATTCGACTACGACCTCAGATCAGACGAGACAAGCCGCTGAATTTAAGCATATTACTAAGCGGAGTGTTAACCTTCCTGCTTCGCGTTCCAACCGTGGTCAGGGCGCACAGGGGAGACTTATTTATCTGCTCCAGGGCCTAAGTGACGTAAAATGACGTCGTGTAACCGTTTACAATTTTTTGTAACCGTACACACCCCTACCATGGATACCATCATGATGGACGTGAGTGAGATAAGGGACAAAAGACCAACAGTCCATAGTAAAAGTGTCCTGGCAACAATGCCTGCAGCTTATTTAAAAACCCAACAGCTGATGGAACAAACGACCTCAGGTATCTGTTTGATTTCGACCTCCTTACATAAGTGAACCTCCTCCCTGTCGGCAGAAGTCTAAACTCTGCATGCAGGGGGTGCTGAGGGTCTTCCAAGATGGCCTTTGCCTTTCGAGTGACTTGAAAAACATGGCCAAGATCATTCAAGTCAACTACAAATATCTTTCGGCAAAGTCTCATGAACAAGACGTCTACATGACCTGATTGAAAAAAACACAAAAGCCACCCTGACCCCATGGTTGCATGGACACATACCAACATTAGAGATGTTGACCTCATCACAAGTTCTCAGCTAGCACAAAACGCAGCATGTTTTTTTCATTTGCATCATTTTAAGCTTGGGAATTAGGACATTCCTGAGTTTGCAGCACGTTTTTCCCTCTGATGGAAATCCTGCCACAACAGGATGCAGCTAAGACGGCTCTTCAGTATAATTAACAACACAAAGATTTCACAACAGATACAGCCACATGAAGACGTGTAACAGAAGCTTGACAAACTTCCCCTGCAGGTATGGAAACGACCCAGAGTTGGAGATAATTTAAAGTACAAAGCAGTCTGAACACATTCTTGGATTTCACTCTTGGTTTTTTTCCCCCATTAAACGATCTCCATATTTCCTGCTAGTTGCCAGATGCTGAGATTTAAACCCTGATAGGTAACGCGTTAATGCTCCACATTCATCTCTGCCCACATGAAGAATGTGTCGAGGTTTCCAACAGCTCACGCCAGTCAGCCGGTTTTAAAGACGTAATGGAGACTAATTGCAGGAGCAGGTTATATAATGCAGACTGCTGAAGGACAAAAAAATACAAAGCGCTCTTACCACCAGCACAAGAATCATGGGACCCTGGTAGATGTAGTCCGTGTACACGCCCGCTCGCTTCCCGAACCAGCATCTGCAAACGTCAACCAGAGCAATCAGTCACAGACAGATGTATTGATATTGTCAATCATCATTCTTCATAAAGAGTGCACCTCGGAGCTACCGCTATGTGCTGCAATTCATTTCATGTTCTGCCCCCAGGTGTTAAAAAATCATGTTTAGCAGCCCGTCATTTACCCAGAATGCATTACAGAGTCTTTTCCGTTTATAATTAGATCCTAAAAAACCTTGTTTTCCTGAGAGCGAATGAGACCACCTGCCCGAGCGATGAGACCATTTCTGATAATTGGGATTTTATTTCGGGGAGTTTTCTACATGTTAGCGGCTCTGTCTGGAAAAATGAAGAATAAAATTAGGCGTCTGCCCAGCAAATCAAAAAACTAAGAGAGGACTTATCAAAACATGTGTCGATGTATTAATCAAAAAGGTAAGAATCACGGCTGACCCTCACTTCACCTTGTCAGTGAGATTCAGGAGGACGAGTCCGCTGTTGTTCTGAGCGGCTCATATTCCTGACAGAGAGAGAAAAGGCCAACGCTGTATTTTCTTGTTGCTCTGAGCTCAAAGTCGTTTCTGTTCCAAATAAATCCATTTTTTCTTAACAAGGGTAACAAGTATATTATTTTTACTCTGCGATAATTTACTCAAACGGGGCTGAAGCTTAATGAACAAAGCATTCCCAGGTCTTCATAAAGTATGAGAAAAAGCAAGCTTGTTAAGTGCAACGAGACGAGGTGGAGACGTGTCGTCTATCTTTAAATTTACAGTCAGTGGCTCTGATCTTTTTGGAGAACATGTATGGTCAGGTTGAAGCTCATTGGTGTGTTTATAATAATCTGTAGACTACAGTGGAGCTCAAAGACAAAGAGGATATGTTCGCCTTTCAAGATACACAAACAAACAACTCTAATTAGTCAGATCAAGCCAAGCCGAATGTTTTCCCCACAGCAAACTCAAAGCAGCACGTTGACCTCATTGTTCCACAAACATGAGAAAGTTTAACAATGGGAAAAGACAACACAGAAAATAATGTTAATGGCTGACAAATATCAGGATTTTTTTCAGGATGAATTCACTTTTTTTTCTCTGTCTTTTTGGATCGTTTGTCTGTCTTTTTGGAAAGTGTATACAAAGTGTGTACACAGTGTGTAAATTTGGCCACCAGGGGGCTCTCAATGAAAACAATAAGAAAAGATGGTGTTGAGGCTGGTGGGGAATCATGGGTGTCGTGTAGACATTGCAATAAAATTCTACATATTATACCTTTAATATCTTAGTGGATAGAGTTGGAAATTAGGGACAAAGAGAGAGAGAGAGGGAAAGGAGCCACAGGTCGGATTTGAACCTTTGCCTGCTTTGAGACTATAGCTTCTGTACATGAGGCTCGGGCCCTAACCACTCGGCCACCGGAGCCCTACACTTTCAATCTGCCAATGAAAGGCGTCTGATCCAACCTTCACAACAGGGTCCTAAGACTCTGACTAGACTCTTCTCCTCTGTCGCCCCCCGGTGGTGGAATGAACTTCCAAACTCCATGTGATCTGCAGAGTCCCTCTGCACCTTTAAGAAAAAGCTAAAGACCCAGCTCTTTCATGAATACCTACTAACTTAATGATGATGGTCTCCATATTATTGATGATGATGATGGTTGTGACGATGGTTTTTGTTTGATAACGATGACTTATAAGATGGTTTCTATACTGATTAGAGCTCTCAAGAACTGCCCTCAATGTTGTGCTTTGCCTCTGGTCACTTCCTGTCAGCACCTGTGTGTCCAATCAGACTCAAAGCTGATCGTTTGCTCTTACTGACATTGTTCCCTTTTTTCTAGATCCTTGCTTGTGTTGTTCTTACTCTCTGATGTACGTCGCTTTGGATAAAAGCGTCTGCTAAGTGAATTGTAGAATTCCAGACTTTTGATCACAGGAGTGAAAGTCTTTTAATCGAGTGAATCAACGATCAGCTCAATAGAGGAGCAATGGAGACTACTTGAATCAATCCAGCACTAAGCACCAATCAAACTAGAAATATTGCACCATGTGATTACAGCAGGTAAATAACAGACATCCGTCTCTCTAACGCCGTGCAGTTTGACTTTGCCCTTGTCCTTTTGTTTCGCGGGCAAAGAAGAAGAGACGTCTCTTTGAATATCAAGAACAATCTGGCATCAAGAAACACAACAAAGGGGCTTACTTCTCATTGTCGTAATACAGCTTCCCGATGGCCCAGGCCACGATTATAGGGAATGGTATACCTGTGGAGAGAGAAAAAGAATAAGACAAAGTGACACATTCTTCTTTTATTTTTCTCTTGCTTTTCCGATCAGGAAATATGACTCCAGGGATTTTACGCTGCATTATGAACTCCCCTTGTGTGTGTGTATGTGTGTGTGTGTTTTTTGATAGCCCATCACCAAACGCCTGCCAAGCTCTGTCAAAACCAATCTTTGCTTGTGTGCCGAGATCCACAGATGCAAGCCAGGACTTGTCACCGCCTGAAATGTTCTTTGTGAATAAAAGAAAAGCTGGACTCTGCTTGATGGTGATGCGGAGTGATCGCCCCGGTTACTGACTTATCGGAGTACAAAAGGGCCGATAAACACCAATTACTTACATCTAAATGACACTTCAGGGACCAGGAGGACCTTCCCCCGCTGCAGCGACACACTCATCTTTAAACAGGCTCTGCTTCATTAGCAAAAATATGGTAATCAGTGTCACAATAAAGCTCAGAGAAATCTCCTCTTACAGCCTTGACAAATGTAATCTGTTCTGTTGTTCTCCTCTCTTGTCCACACCTCTCTGCATTAATAACACTTCTGCCTCTTGAAGGCTGAGCTAAAGCTAAGCGGAGCAAATAAAATGTGATCTTATTTATGTCTTCACAGCCATGCTGCCATCTCCTCTTCACACGGAGGCTTCACGCTCCCCCGAGGGAAATGTAATCCAGCTGGCACAATACACCTAATCTCAGCAGCGCGTACTTTTAGTCTGACAGCGTGAACCAGCGCGTCACTGAACTCCCCACACCAATAGATTTCCCGGCCTGCCATACCGAATCACGCCATCTCCGTCAAGTCCAACGCTCCCATTGTTCAGTCCATTTACGTCTGACCTTCAGTCGGTTCCGTCAAGTGGAAACGTTTCCAAACAGGCTCGAGTCACACAACCTTTTGGTGATGGCGATCTTTCACTTTCTTGTCAAAAAGTTTAACGAGGAAAACGACGGCGTTCTCGTATCTGCATGCAAAGTGTTCAGGAAGAGCTCGGAGATCATGAGCTGCACTTAAAGACGAGAAGAAAATGGAAACAGCTAAATGCTAAATGGACTTGAGCTTGTATTTTTCTTTTTTAGTCTTCTGACTGCTCAAATCACTTTTAACCCGCAGGTCACACCTACACATTCACACACTGATGGTAGAGGCTGCAGCAGGAGCAACTTGGGGTTATGTGTCTTGCCAAAGGACACATCGGACATGTGGCTGCAGCAGCTGGGGATTGAACCCCCAACCTTCCGACTCTTCCAACTGAGTCACAGCCGTCCCCCTAACAGCTAAGCCTAACCCTTTACATTTATGTTAGTTTATGTTTAAATCAGTCATTTATTGCTTTTAGAGACAGGCTAACCCCGTTAACATTTCAGAAACAGATCGAGTACGTACACCAGCCGATGCAGATGAACATCCACTTGCGCAGCTTGTCGGTGGAGTAGGTGAGCACGATGGCCGTGTGGAGGTAGCAGCCCTCGCCGAACATCCAGAAGAAGTTGGTGGAGTGGAAATAGTTGAAGGAGGCGGTGACGAGGCGGCACCACACCTACAAAATAATCACATCAGTTACCTTTGACTTCTGGGTACAAAAATGTCCTCAACTTTGAATTTCTTATTCCTACAATTCATTAATCAGACGCTTTTATCCAAAATCACATACATCGGAGAGTAAGAACAACACAAGCAAGGATGTAGAGAGGAGGAGACAACAACAGGAAGTGCAAACAAACAGCAGTCACACAGGTGCTGACAGGAAGTGACCACAGGTAAAGCCTCTCCCATTGCCTCCCATTAGACATTTTCATAAAACTGGGTCATAATTAGCAAATTAATTCTTGAACTATCATCATTAAAACATTTTATTTGAATTAGAGCCCGACCGATTAATCAGCCAGCCGATAATATTGGCCGATATTAGCATGTCAAGTGATGATCGGGATCAGCTCATTTTTATCGCAGATATGCGTTGATATTACTCGATTTATTCACCAGTTAAATGTCATTTATTACAACAAGCATCATCATTCTCCAGAGTGTAAAGCGGTTACTTTCCAGTTGAGTCTTCATTATTCATCTTTTCCACGAGTTTGATAACGGCCTTTGAGGGATTAATGCAATAAATGTGTATATCTATATATATCTATCTGTACAGATCGAAGACAGAAATCGGCCGATACATCGATATCAGATTTTTTCTTCTCCCTAATATCGATACCAGACCCAAAAATTTCACATCAGTCAGTCCTTAATTTGAATCCGAGTGTCCATTATCTTTTACCACCACAATCTAACCTGTTAATAAAAGAGTCTCCGCAGACGTAAGGAAGCCTGGAGGTCTATTTGAGAAGGCGTTACTTTGTTCCAAATCCCTGACGCTAGAAATCTACAGGCAGAAGGATTTGACATGGAAGAGCAACCTGGGTTCTTTTTCTTCTGCCTCCCCATATGTACATTTCCCACATTACAAGCTCCCCCAGTTTGTCCGGGGCATCGTCCCTTCATCCCCAACTGTCTGGGATAACAGTGATTGGTTTAAAGGAACACCAAACAACCCGGAGTGTGGAACTGTAAACGGGTTCAGCCAGACCTCTCTCCATCGCCGGTAGGTCAGGGGGTGGAGAAAGGTCTGGTTATGTCAGACTGGTTTCAAATTAAAGTGACTCCAATGCTGTGACATGCTGTTCCTCCCTCCAATACACCCTACACACTGTGGAGAATCTATAACAAGGGGAGGTCAATCTGCTCTGGATGCTCACGGGGACATAACACCTGACTGAATCACATTATGGCACTTTTTTCTTCTTCTGTAGCTTTAATTTGACACCTGCTCCCTGCAGGACGCTCTAACGCGGCTTTTCTTGGAATCCACAAAGAAAACCAAGAAGGAAATTAAATATGACAAAGTCGAACAAAGAAAAACTGGCTCTGAACAGACAGGCTGTCGAGTTGTTTGTGAGGAAAAAGTACAGGCTAGAAAGGTTTATATTTCAGACACAAATAAAGGAAACATGGGCCAAATATCATGAACTACTTGGTAAGATCGGTCTTGGTATCAAAAAACACTTTTTGAAGTCCTTGGTCTTGTCTTGGTCTGGATCCCTAAATGTCTTGGTCTTGTCTTGGTCTGGATCCCTAAATGTCTTGGTCTTGACTCGGTCTCAGAGCACCCTGGTCTCGGGTATGTCTTGGTCTTGGTTAGTGTGGTCTTGACTACAACACTACTATGAGGAGAATGAGGCTGGTGTGACTTTACATTTACTTAAATGTCAATCCATTTCACATAAAGCTTTGAGTTTCTCGGTCTATCTCTCAAACATTTCTGACTTCTATTTTCCAACATGTTAACCTTTAAGAATGACTCACAAAATGTTTTTTTAAATGATTATTTCTAAAATAGGGGAAAAAAAAAAATTCACTAAATCAACTGGACATTTTGGCTTTTACCAAACATGAGTCAGTGCATTTATTCAGGGTTATTCAGACTATTTTTAGCAGCGGATTAATCCTCAGTTGGTGCTTTACAGTGAGTACTTAAAGCTGCAGGACGCTGTGTGTGTGATTACGTTTAAATAAAGTAATGTGTGGTGCAACATGTACATTTCCATTCACTTCTTCTCGTTCCTGTTTTTGAATTTGAGTTCTGAAAAAAAGAATGAGTTTGAAAAAAGAAAACCACCAGACTTATTATTTTCTATGAAGATATTTTTTGTTTTTTATTTAGAGGATAGGACATCGGACCGAGCAGGACATGCGGGGACTGAGTCGAGGGTCGAAGGTGAACCTGGGCTGCCTGCTTCCAGGTCTACACCCTCTGTACATGGGGAAGTACGTTGTGTGACACTTATTTAAGTGTGTTGCTAACGGCAACTAACGGATGGATTAGAACGCAGTATGTATATTATTTAGAGCAATATGTGATTACTGTCACAACCAATATTCCTATCTTTCTCTTCAGCAGTCCAATCGAATAAAGGCAAAATCATTCTATTAAATAAATAAATGAAGTGCTACGTACCACGTTACTCTCGTGCACCTTTGGACTCATGGTCAGCTGGACGATGAACCAGGTGGCGTTCCTCAGGATGAAAGCGGTGATGAGGTTCCAATGGATGATGTTCCTCAGGCAGCGGATGCTCCTGTGAGGCGAGCAGAAGGGGGTAAATAAAAAACCCCACATGTTTTATTTAACCTTTTCTCCAGTGCAGCCGGAGCAGCAGAATGTAGAGTACATGACGGTGGAGGAAACGTTTGACAGAAGTGGTGGGGGGGCGTCTGCGTTGTATTTCTCTTCCTGTTGTGCTTAACTCTCTGTATTTAGATATTACTCATCCGAAAAGAAGTCGTGTGGATGCAGAAAATAAAGATGATGAGCATGAATAATGAAGAGGTTTAGCCTCAGAGTAACATTTCCCACCACTACCCCCCCCCCCCCCCCCCCCCCCACGAATATAATATGAAGAAACATTTTATTCCCGGTCTCAGGGTCTTTAAAAGCTGTAAATAAATCGACCTGAGGATACAATTAAAATCTTCTTCAACTAACCCTAACGATCCCGCCCCCCCTCCCCGATCGCAGGAGTGACAGCGAGCAGAGCCGATTCTTGTCAACAAGCAAAGCGGGAGACTGCTTGGGGGCCCCAGGCCAGTTGAGGTCCCCCCCTAGGGCTGATAATCTTTAACCCACAGCAGAAGCTCAATATGTTCAGAGATTGCAATGACAGTAGGAAACCTCCCTAAGAGGGCCCCATCTCACAGCACTCACTAGTAGAATAGTAAACGACTGAATGATGCTTGTCTAACCCTGAATATGGGGGAGAGAAACTTCAATACTTCTGCTAAATGTTTTTGTTGGATCATTGTTAACATAATGAGGATGAACGCTGTTTGGAGGCTCCACTTTGAATTTATGCCTCGGGCCCAAACGGACTCCAGAATCGCCCCTGACAGCGAGTTTGTCTTCACCGGCTGACGGCATTCTTAGCCGCTTCCTCCTCGGCTGACCATGAATGACTTAGTTTTTCTTTTTAAGCCATGCATGGATAGGTGTCACTGTCAGTGGCTTTGCACTGGTTTTCTGGTGACTCTGTGTTGAGCAGCTCTTAAAGTGACAGCGTCTTAAAGTGACAGCGTCGTTAACAGCTGCATGGGAGAAAAAAAAAGCTGTTTTAAATAATTATAATGTCACAAAGAAGTCCCAACAAAGCAGCCTATCATTCATTCCTATCATAGTATTTTCCTAAGGGAAATATACAGATCTGATAAACAAGCTGCTTTTCTTCACCTCCCTTCTTCACTGTGTCGCAGTGTCTCTGAGGCGGCCTTTAAAAACATGTCGGCTTCTTTTTAACTCTGTGCGACCTCACGTCCTGCCCTCGGCGCCCTGCCGGCAGGGTCGCAGCACGTGCTGCTCTGATGTGTGTTAATTAAGAGGAGAGAAAGCGAGAAATAAATAAAATATGTGCTTCTGTCCTTCTCTCGTGTCACTTTGTGAATATTCCGCTGTTCTTTTGTTAAAGGAGTAGAAGTCATCAGAGGTTTAATGGAGAAAGAAAAGAGAAAGCACAGAACAATAACACTGTTTTAAATGTGATGCTATTTAAGTAAACAAATAGTTTAGTACTCATTACGCTGAACGGCCATTCGAAACAAATCTCTTTCATAAAGGATCATATCTGACACCACACCACTGCACCTTTTTTGCACGCTCACTCACTTTTCTGTTATTTTCTCGAGCTGTCATTGGATAATCAGCTGCTCATCAGCGGTACTCATCTAACCTATGGCATGGCGTCCCTCCCTGATCATTCAGTTCCACTTTTTACAATGATTCTTTGTGGTGCATTCATGTGATGTCGGAAAAAACAACTTTCCGAGTTTTAAAATGTTCATGAACACCTGCTCAAGTCTGAACAATAACTTGGAAAGTCGTAAAAGAATGAGCGGCCTGACTTCCCAACTTGACGTCAGAATCGTCATCACAAGGGGCAAAATATGTGAGACATTCACACATTTTCTTAGTAACATCTAGCTGTCTGTTGTCGTTGTTCTGACAATCAGACTTCCCAAACTGAAATCATGTGAACACACTGAAGTCGGAAACTGGGACCACTGAGGAGCACCTGAATGCAGCATAACTCTGCCTTTAAATCCTTCATGCTGATGTTCTGTACGAACCCTCCACCTCCCCATCACCTTCACACAATCATCACCCATTCATTCTTCAACCGTCTGGTCTCATCAAGTCATCAGCTTCACCTCCACCAGGGTCTGGACTCGGGAGGGGGAGGGGGGGTATTGTCATTCTCCAAACACATCACCCCCCCATAGAGTCCAAGCTCCATACGACCAGCTAAAGGTGTTGTTATGTAGAAGTGACTTTATGCTTTTCAAACGTCGTCCCTCTCATTCCTTCGTCTGATTTCTTGATTTATTTCAATCTTTCATTCTTTTCTGACCTCTCTGCTCCTCTCGTTTAGTTTTACCCCCGAGGTAGCAATAAACACTCTTCATTCATAAATGATATGTCGACGATGAAGAGAGGGAAGAGTGCTTTTATTTTTTCTCCCCGTCCATGATGACTCATTCTGCAGATCAGACGTGATTCGTCATTCGAGGCAACCGTCTGTCGGTTGGCTTGTGGTTTGGTAGCTGCTGCAGCGTCACCAGAGGTCAGAGGTCAGAGGTCAGAGGTCAGAGGTGAGTGTGTGTTTGGCAAAAAACCTTGTTTACATTTCAAATCCAATTTGTAAAGTATGAATGTCCTTCTGGTCCTGATGTAACGAACACTTCAGACCTCTGACCACTTTGATCAAATGAAACAGAAAGACGGGCATGACGCTCAGACGTGCTGATTCATTTTATTTTTTCATTTTATTAAATGTCTGTTAACTCGGAGCTCTTCCTCGCCACAGATGTGCAGCTGTGAGAAAATATCTGCTTTGTTGATTGAGAGTCAGAGGTACAAGCGGCCTGAGAGCCACCAGCTGCATGCAGCGGGACGTCTGCGCACACAAAGTCATGTTGCATTTAGGCTGAAACGTTTCCAAAACCTCCTTTTTGTAGCATTTAGAGCAGCCTGTCACGTGTTCTCGCACATTGGGCCACTGCAGAGGGCACTTTATCACCTTTTCTCTCATTCAAGAGGACAGCCTCGCCGTGTAGCGAGGAGGGGGGAAAAAAAACACCAGAAGGAGAATACATCGAGGCTGCAATTATGAATCTTTTGATACTGACTTGTCTGAATTAAAGCATTTCAATGATTACAGATGAGACGTGTGGACTTTCTGATTGTCGTTTCTAATTTTCTCAAGTCGAGTGAACGCACATCAGTAAGCCGTCGTGTCACAAAAGCAGTGATTAAAAACTGCCGTTAGTAACCGAGTTAAAGTCCCCAAATAATCACAGTTTGAAGGGTTTATTTACAGCTCTGCAGTGTCCAGATTAAAGAGAATTCTGCACTGGGCTTTAGAAACCTTTCAGTCAGCTTTAAAAACAGGAAGTAACCTGTGTAGAACAGCATGGCGTTCAGTCTCCAGAGACGATACCTGCTCATTGAGAGTGCACTCACACACACTAGAAGATTCAAGTTCGAGGCTGATTTTTCATCTGAGTTCAGCGTCGAGTGTGAAATGGTGTTTTTGTTTGCTGATGCTCTCTGTGTCTCTGAGGAGCGGCTCGCTGAAGCAGCAGAGTCTTCTGTCCCTGCGTCATCAGAGCTGTCGTCTGACGTGGTTATGAGGCCCAGAAGACCTAAAGTCTGTTACAGCAGTCGATGTCTTCGTCTGTAATTTAAATTGTTTGTGGTGTAATTGAAACTTTACCACAAACTGCTGATGTGGCGTTAAACAACTGAAGGAGAGATGAAACATTTTACAGTGTTTTTGGCGATATTCGATATTCACTAGTGTATTCAAGCTGACGTCCGTTAACCGTTAATAATCAGAGTTAATGTTTTTATAGATTTTTAACGTAGACATTTGGAAAATTATTAACTTCAGGTACATTTTTTTTCTGTTTACATCACTCCCATGATTCCCCGCCAGCCTCGACGTCATCGTTTGTTATTGTTTCTACTGAGATCCCCCTGGTGGTGGAATAGACAAACTGTGCCTTTAAAGATTTCTTAAACGTACAATTTGTAGAATTTTATTACAATGTTTACATTCAAATATCTAAATCAATTAAAAATTGACTAAACCTATGTTATATATTTGTTTTTGTTGAGTACTTTCATTACCTCAAATATTTCAAATAGTTATCAAAAACAGAGAAATCCTTCATTTGGTAGTCATGCCTTTTGAGGCGGCCGCCATGACAGACACGGCATGTTTATCGTTGCCGTGGAAACACCAGATGTTACGTCCAATACCAAAAACGTCATGCAGATTATACTCTGATACATCAGCTCGTCTGTAAACATATTCTCTTCCTCAGGTCGGTTTCACCCGGTCGTCATGACTACGGTCAACTCAGAGTTTGTTTTCATCAAGGGGTAATGGTGGAGTAGCAGAGAGAATCACTCCCATGATTCCCCCGCTAGCCTCAAGTTCATCTTTTGTTATTGTTTCTACTGAGGACCCCCTGGTGGTGGGATTAACCTCCCTTCTTCACTGTGTCGCAGTGTCTCTGAGGCGGCCTTTAAAAACATGTCGTATTCTTTTTAACTCTGTGCGACCTCACGTCCTGCCCTCGGCGCCCTGCCGGCGGGGTCGCAGCACGTGCTGCTCTGATGTGTGTTAATTAAGAGGAGAGAAACAGAGAAGTAAATAAAGTATGTGCTTCTGTCCTTTGTGAATATTCCACTGTTCTTTTGTTAAAGGAGTAGAAGTCATCAGAGGTTTAATGGAGAAAGAAAAGAGAAAGCACAGAACAATAACACTGTTTTAGCTTTAACGCTCTTTAAGTAAACAAATAGTTTAGTTCTCTTCATGCTGAACAGCCGTTTGAGACAAATCTATTTCATAAAGGATCATATCTGACACCACAGGAGAAATTAAGCTATAGCTTAAGTTCTTCTCTCATTCATCCCTTTTTTGCATGCTCACTCACTTTTCCGCTGTCATTGGATAATCAGCTGTCTCATCAGCAGTACTCATCTAACCAATGGCATGGCGTTCCTCCCTCACTGTCAGCCTATCATTGTTCATTTCCATTTTTTACTATGATTCTTTATGGTGCATTCATGTTGGGTCGGACGCATGGGAAAAACGAAGTCCGAGTTGTAAAATGCACATGAACACCTGCTCAAGTCGAAACAATAACTCGGAAAAGAATCAGGTGCCCGATTTGTTAATCCCTGGTGGTGGGATTAACATACTGCATGATTAAGGAGCCCATATTCTGTCCTTTTTGGGGTTCGTATATTTAATCTATGTTCCTACTTTTGTACGTTCACAATAGATAAAGTCTGAAAAGTGTCTGTTTTCATGTCCTGCTCCTCCTTGCTCCCTCTCCGCTCTGAGTCCGTCAGCTACACTCTGTTGAGCCCACACAGAGCCGATCCGCTCTGTCGTTATTGGTCAGTTGCTCAGCACGCGTCTCAGAAATTTCAACATGAGCTGCTGGGCCACAACGAGCCAATGGGCTTAGATCAGTGATCTCACACTGACAATGACGCCGCACTGACACATTTTTATCGAGGGGGGCTAGAACCGAGTGTTACATGCGGCTAATGCTACAGCTAACAGGAGGAGGTAGGAGAAGCCGCGTTTCCGCGGACTTTGAATTTTTGCACATAGATGTGTTTAAACATGCACAGGACACTCGGAAAACACACTAAAGAGCATATAAAACCAGAAGAAGAAGAATGAGGGACCTTTAAGATCAAAATAACTAAACAACCAAAACGTTAACCAGGAGAGTCCTGCATGTCTGTTTTTTAAAGAAAACCCTGAAACTGGAACACAAATAAACACTTTCATCAAGTTTCACTTCAATAAATCATCTCGTTATAGAAGCTACAGATGTTTAAGTGCCTGCAGGAGGATCTTTACTCCGCCCGTCTCTTTCTCCTTCTCTCTTTAAACACCGATCAGAAGTGGCAACCTTTCTCTGCACAGCCCCGGCAGTGAACCTTTTCCCTTAAATGGTTCTCAATCTCATTATACAGCGAGAAAGGTGAGTAATAAAATGCCAAACTCCTCCACTGCACTGATGCCACTTTCAGCTGGCTGACACTTGTCCTCCGTAAAGCGCTGCGACACACAAACAAGGCTTGTGCATGAAACGCTGTGCTGTAAAAAAAAAAGGAAAAAAAAGTCTATTTATTTTTTCTCCCCGTGGCCTTTCACGCTTTTCTCACTCCCTGTGGCGTCTCCAGGATCGATAACGACCCCGGCTGTGGAGGGTGCTAAGACCTTTCTCTCGTTAGCGGAGCGTGTTTGTCACAGAAATCCACTCCACCTCCGCTGACCGTCCCAGCAGGCCTCAGCACCTCAACCCCCCGCTTCCTGAGACGGGTATATTATTCCCATTAGAGGGGGAAATGTGCCCTAGTTTTTTGCAGGCGTCTAAACCCCTTTACATCTGCGGCATGAAGATATGAGAAATGTTTCATCCCATGACCAAACGGTTTTTGAGTAAGAGCAAGGGAACGCTTTGAACGTGGGATCTTAAGGACGTTTCTGTCACATCATGCGTTGAGGATTATCAGTGGCCATGCCACGGCGGCGGCGGAGAGAGAGCGACACTCACCTCAAACACAAGAAGAGGAAGAAGGCAACGAGCAGAGCCACCATGGAGATGCAGTGACCCAGGAAGTTGATGATCACAGCGATCTGGTAGTGCATCTTTCCTTTTTTCTGTAGAGCGAGAGAAGAAGAAATACAGGATGAGTCCTGCGGGTGTTTTCTGATTTACTGAAAACAACATTCTCAGGACGAAGCTGAAAATCCTCTTTGGTTTATGTTTTTTTGGCTTCTTGGCTCTGACTAAGGCTTTTTTTTTTTTTTTTTTTAACAAGAGCTGATTCAGAAAGTTTTGAGATTCTTTTCGGGGAGAGGAGTTGGCTCAGTTTGAGAGAGGTGATAATAATAAACTGAACGGTTTCCATGCCGACTGTGTTTATTCAGTGCGTACCAAATGAACAACTTTAAAAATATCATCAAGTCAAATAAAATCTGAAAGTTGTTGCCTGCAGCCTGCAGACCCCTCAGGGAGCTTTTTAACGTGTTTTTGTTCTCGGGTTGTTTTGCATCTTTTTGAGTCTCTTTGCTGTCTTTGTGGATTTCTTTGTTCGTCTCTTTGTTGCTTTTTTGAATCCCTCTGTTTCATCTCTCCGTCCTGAGGCTCTCCGAATTAAAGATCAGAGTCATTGTTGTCATTTCAGAGTCGTTTACCGCCGCTGGAGTCACTTTAAACGACTTATTTTAGATACATTTTGAGTCTTTGAATTATAATTTAGTGTTTCTTTGTGCACGTTGACATCTCTATGTGGACATAGCAGCAGAAAGCAGTCGCCTGTGCGCCCAGCGACTTCTTTTCCGACAATCATCCTTTTTTGTGCGGCCGCTCCGAGCGCTCAAATCAGAAAAGCGCTGTCGATGTCACCGGCGCTCTTTTTCCAAATGTTTGATATTCCCCGTAGTTTAACCTCCTGCAGATCGTGTTTTATACCCTCATCCTCCTCGCTCCGCGTCTGATCGGGAACTAAACAATCTCAAATATGAAACATGCAGTAAAAAGTAACGGAGCAGTGTCGGTCATACAGCGGCCGTTGTCAACAGACTGTTGTCATGGAGACAGGACGGACTGGCAGCGCTTTTCTTATCAGCGCACAAACGCTCCTGAGCGCACAGCCAGCGACTTGTTGTCTCATTGTTTTCACCTCTCATATCATCACAGTCATGGTGTGTTGGTTGTTGTTGTTTAGCGTTTGTTTGTTTGTTTGTTTGTTTGTTTGCATCTTCTTGTGTTCCATTTAAACTTCTTGTCGCATTTGATTCCTGTTTTTTTCTTTTGTCTTTTTTGATGTCTTTTTCTAACTAGTCTTGTATGTGCTCATTTTTCACTCTCGGCTTTTGATCGTCTTGTTTTTGTTTGTTTGTTTGTTCTCACACTGCGACGCTTCATGTGGAAGTGAAGTTTCTGAATCTTTTTCATGTCTGTTGTCGTTTAAATCGCTCAGTAGTCGTCTTCTTCTAACTTTGTGGTTCTTACTGTCTGGTTTCGTTTTTTAAATCTAGTTTTCTTAGGGTTTTTTATAACAATTCTGGAGCTTGTTTGTCTCTTTACGATCGCCATGTGTTAACTTGTGTTTGTTCTTCATCGTATCTTGTTTTTATTTTGGAGTCATTTCACTTCTCCTTCGTTTTCTCCTCATCTCTTTGTTCTCATTTTGCAAAACTCTTTGTTTTGTTCTCGTTTTTCATAGTGGACTGTATCTACAAGATTCCAGATGTCAGGGGGACAATCATTACACACACACACACACACACACACACACACACACACACACACACACACACACACACACACACACACACACACACACACACACACACACACACACACACACACATATACTCACTCACACAGACACACACACACACTCTCTCTCTCAAACACACACACACACACACACACACACACACACACGCACATGTACTCACTCACACAGACACACACACACACACTCTCTCTCTCAAACACACACACACACGCACACACACACACACACACGCACATGTACTCACTCACACAGACACACACACACACACTCTCTCTCTCAAACACACACACACACACACACACACACACACACACACACACACACACACACTCAAACACACACACTCTCTCAAACACACACACACACACACTCAAACACACACACTCTCTCAAACACACACACACACACACACACACACACACACACACACTCTCTCAAACACACACACACACACACACACACACTCAAACACACACACTCTCTCAAACACACACACACACACACACACACACACACACACACACACACACACACACACTCTCTCAAACACACACACACACACACACACACACACACACACACGCTCTCTCTCAAACACACACACACACACACGCTCTCTCTCAAACACACACACACACACACGCTCTCTCTCAAACACACACACACACATTTCTCCTGCAGGTTTTCTACACTGAACAAACGAGCAACTCTTCCTCCTTGCGTCGTCTTCTGTCTGTGACTCACACAGTCATTGTGATCAGACCCCCCCCCCCCCCAACCCCCCCGCCCTCACACTACCAGCAGTAATCTGTGCTGTAAGTGGATTTATATAACTCGGCGGTGTCTACGTCCAGATTAAATGTGTGTGTATTTAATCCCAGCCCTACATGCCACCTCTCCTCATTCACTGAAATTCAAATCTGAACTATTTTACACCTTTTTTTTTTTTTTTAGCCAGACTAATTTCCTCCCATCTCGTCTCTGAATGTAAATCGTGTCTGTGTGACGATTTGTTACACAATAATCCTGCAGCGTTTCTCTCAGATTGATGGGTTCTGGGGTTTTTTAATAGTCCGTTTTAAAGCTATAATTAAAGCTGTAATCACGTCTCATTCAGGAAGGATCGAAAAGCTCTTCTTTTTTTTCTCCTTCTTCACAAACTGTTTCTGTCTCTTTTTAAAGTGACTAAATGAAACACAGAGAACGCCTCCAAGGAGAAACTCTACAGACAAAGAGAGACAAACGAGAGACTGAGGAGAGTTTTTTGTTTTTAAAGAGATTGTGGAGGAGGCGTGATGCAGCCGGGGGGGGGAGGGGGGGGGGGGGGGGGGGGTGCCTTTTCATCTCTCAGCCTCACCATTCACTAAAACAGGTTGAGAAAACGTTATTGTTCAACCGCTTCCCGCATCCGACTCTTTGATTCAAAACTTTTTCAACTTCACCTTCACACTTCACTTCATGCAGTTTGTTTGTTGTTGCCATAGTTACACAGATCGTGGAGCTAAAGATCTGATTGTGATGGAAGTGAACAAAAAATTACAGTTTTTTTTTTTTAATTCCCCTTTTGACATTTTAATTGCCTAACACAGCCGTTAGTTATTTCTAAATGTGTCTCTTCAATGTCAAATTTTTTATTTGCAATCTTGAAACACATCATTTTTCTTAGTCTTCTGGGAGACAAAAACAGGTTTTATAGATCTTCAAGTGAGAACATAAGGATGACAAAATAAATCAATAAACTGTGGCTCGCTGAAAATGACTTGACTTCCACTTTGTTGTGAGCCAACAACGGTTGCTGCCTTTAGCTTCTTCAGTTTTGCAATATTGAGCCTTTTGCAAGGGAATTTTGTCAAAACTAATCTTTGTAAAAACCCTGACACACCAAGGAGATTGTCGGCCGTCGGTCCTCGGCGGTGAGCGATCGTCGCTCTGGTTTTTGTGTGTCCAGCTCTGTCGCTACCCGGCGGCCCCCGTCTGCATTTTTTTAGCCGATTCGACAAATTAAATGGGCGTCGGTGAGTCTAAAGAGTACCTGTTTGTTTTGATATGATATTTAAGAACAAACGCTTCACAGATAAAAATGCGTTCATTGCAGTATGACCTGATACATAAACCAGAATCATTCTGAGGCTAAGGAAGCGTTTCCTTGTCTGCTGGTTCTGTTCTCAGAGAGAGAACAACAACATGCACATGTTTTAACTAATTAAAGTGTTTTCTACACTCAGTTTGTTTCCTCTGTTTACATTTGTTCCTAGATAACAGTACTGAGAGTATTGACCTCTCAGGGCCACCGTACACGACTTCATTTACATTCAGCTGATGAGACACAAAGATATGGATGTACAGATGGTTAACAAAGATCTGATAGTGCCTGAGTGATGAATCTGAAGCTAACGATAAAACTGACAGATGTTTACTCCCAACACCTGCTCTATCTATTTTTGTTGTTGTTATGGTGAAAGGTGATCTTACACTTTAGCCTCGTTCTGAAATAATTTCCTTCCACATAAATTTGCCGTGAAATTCTGAACCCATGACCGTCTATACAGACTGAGCAGGCCGGCCCGATGTAAACAGGAAGTGAGAAGCTGGACTCGGGGATGGCTCGCTTCCTGAGCATGTGCAGGAGTCAGAATGTATCTGTAACCACAGCTGCTGCTGGAATCAAGCTCAGCGACGCCTGTGATTAGTTCTCCATGTTGAGATAACAGCTGGAAACGAGGGATGTCTTGATTCTTATTTAACCAGGAAGACTGTTAAGATCATTTATCATCTAGGACATCACAACACTTAGAATAAAAATACAACAAGGACACAACTTTGAGTAAAACACTGAAGCTCAAATAAGACACTCATTTTGGGTTTTTAGTGGATGGAAAGGGAAATATGGGAGAGAGATTGGGGACTGACATGCGGGAAAGGAGCGTAGATCGGACTTGAACCCGGCCGCCAGTTTAGAGGACTAAATACATCATACCTCTACAGCAACTAGACCCCAACAAGTTATTTTTTGGGGTCTTTTAACCTTTCTTGGATAGGACAGCCAACAAGAGACAGGAAATGTTGAGAGTGAGGGGATGACATGCAGCAAAGAGCCGAGGCAGGATTCAAAGCTGAAAGTCCCTGAACTGTTAGCTTGTGTCATAAAGCTCTGAGGTTCACTCATCATTGTTTGCTGTGTGAACGTGTTGCACGATCTTCTAACTCTGGTGTTAGCTAATTCAAAAGGTCTATTTTAGGTCTGCTTCCTTCATACCCTCTGACCTACATCAGTCAGAGGAGAACAGGAACTTCTACACTTCGGTCTCAGGATCTTTTCTTACTGTCTGTCTCTGTTTGAAGAGGAGGAGAATATGTCTCCTTTAATAAGCTGCTCTTGTTTGATGCTTGTAAGTGGATGTTAAACGACTAAGAGGACACTTTAGGCTGTAGATGTTCTGCTTGATATATTTATGATAAAACCTTCACTCATCCATTTCATAAGACAGGTGTGAAGGAGAGAAATGTGTCCTTTAAAAAATAAAAGGCAAACTCTTGTTCACTGTCTCTACACAGTTTGCCTGAAGGTCTAGTAACAAAACATTTCCAGTCAATGTTTTCTGTATTTATGTGTTAAAAGTCTCACATTCTGCCTTTAATGTATCGAGAGGATCTACCCGACACATTTCTGGTAAATGGAGTTCAATAAAAACAGTTTTTTCTTCCATGCAGCCTGAAGAAAAGCAGCCTGGAGTTCATCCAAAGCAAACAAGGAAAGGAAAGCCACATGGGAATTACTGTCTTGGGGACTGAATATGCATATCGTTTGTGTTCGTTCCAGTAGAAGAAACCTTAATGTGACTAACAGGACGTTTTCCTCTGCTCATGGTAAACGCATTTTTTCACCAAACAAGGATTGCAGATTTTTTTTTGTCTGTTCTCTTTGCAGCAGAGCGACGTTAAAAGAAAAAAAAAAGGCTCCTTTCATCAGTGCTTTGACAGGAGGAATGATGACAATGGATAGTGATTACACGCTGAAGGATTGCGCTCTCACTGTGAGCAGGCGAGCGGTAATATAGACCTGAAAAAAAGAAAAAAGAAATGAATAGATACTGACTGGTGCAGGACTGGCTGACACATCAGGGCATAAATCAAGCGGACAGGATGTTTTCAGATGGATTGCAGAGCTGGGAGGAGGAGGAGGAGGGGGAGGGGGGTGGATGACAGGACAGGAGGATAATATAAGACCCACCAACCCACCAGTAGCTCCAGGACTCAGAATGTGTGGGCCCAGCAGAGCCGGGACGAAAAACCTGACTCACCGTCTTTCCAAGAAAAAAAGATAAACAAAGACTCTTATCTTTTTATTTGAGGGAAAAGAACCTCGAGCGAGTCCCAAAAGGAAAAGAGGATTTCTCTCCCCTCAAACAAACTTTCCAATAAGCCTTTGATCCGCACACTTTCTCCTCTCCCAGTGGGACGACTGGATTTCCAGTTCAATACACACTGAACTTTAAAGAGAAGCTACTTTTACTCCCCCTCTCCCCCCCTCATGTCAATCACACCACCTGGTGATTTATTTTAAGAAAGGACAAGAAAAACAAAAAATTCAAACACACATTTTTAAAAGGTCAGACACTCTATATCCATCTTCAGCGGGGATCGATTAGAGTCTGGGAAAACACTAAATGAAGGCTCTCAGTCCACGACCCTGCAGACTCATGCTCACAGAGTCGCAGATCTATAAATGTGCTGCGTTAGCGGGTGAACACGCCGCCGCTGGTTACTCATGCTTCTGTAAAGAAATAAGGAGGGTACTGGATATTTTTCTTATTGTTAGAAAATCCCCTGAAAAGACCTGAATCAACAAAGAGCTGATCCGTCTGACAAGAAGCGACTGTGTTTGAAATCCTGATAAAACTATGACACAAAGCGAGCCAGTGTGAGCTTTGAAGTGAGGATTATACGGACGGCGATCTTACTGAGGGAACGCCAAAAATATGGCCTCAAAAAATGTTTTTATTCTAAATCACATGATGGAGAGATCTCTTCCAGGACGAGCTCAAATCTCTGCAGGAATACCAAATAAATGTGGATGAGAGGACAGATTCATTTTTCTGCAGCAGGAGACGAGAGGGGCCCACATGTCGTCTGTTTCACGTTGTCATTTGTGCACAGGTAAAATGATCTGCTGGGGCGGCGGCTCAGTCTGTAGGGACGTCGGGTTGGGAACAGGAGAGTCGTCGGTTGAAGACACAGTGTGGACTGAATCTGGAAACTGGTCTGGTAGCGGGAGAGGTGACAGTTCACCTCCTGAGCACTGTAGAGGTGCCCTTGAGCAAGGCACTGAAACCCCCCCTCCACCAGCTCAGGAGCACTCACTGTGGTCAGCCGCCCCCCCCCCCCCCCCCCCCCCCACTCTGACATCACTCCATCAGTGCATGTCCATCCTGTTTGTGCATGTGTGTGTGTAGCATGTTTAATAACAGAGTGTGAAAACTGAATTTCCCCTCACAGATAAAAAATATAAAAATAAATATTCCAAAATAAATGAACCGTTTGCTCCTGTTTGTGTAACACTAGATCAAAACTACAGAGCCAAGCGGCTTCAGAAAAATCCCAGAGATGTTTGTGTGATTTTTACGTCCTCAGTATAAATAAACGGCTCAGAGACTAACACGGGGATTCAAGTACAAAGAGAGGGACTCACTCGCTCTTTTCATGGGATTTGTGTTAAATAAATAAAAATGTCTTCAAACCAGAAGAGAGAAAACATACAGACAGCTTAGTGTTTATGGAAACTCCACAGTTCAATATTCAGCTGCAGCAGATGTTCAGGTCGCAGACAACAAAACAAACTGTGTTACACATTTCCCTCTTGTGTTTTTCTGTTGTTTGTTTTTGCATTTTACATACAATACAGCAAATGTGTGCATCACATCTGAAAGTCACAAAGCAAGCAGCATCCAGGTGGAGGCTAAGAGCAAACCACAACAACAACAACAACAACACAGCAGCATGAGAAAGGAAATCTGGAGCACAGCGATATCGTAACAGCCACCTTTTAAACCAAAAAACCAAGTCGACTGTGTTTTTTCTTTCCAGCTTTCACAGCTCCTTCACGTCGCTGGAGGACGACGCTGCCTCGGAAAAAATCACTGTCACGCGTTTCCTCTTAAAGAACTAAAGATATGAATCACTTTTTTTGTGTGCACACAGAAGAGGAATAGCTGCAGGTTCATTTGTAGATTTTAAGGCTTCAACCTACAGAAGAAAAAGCGAGTCAAGCCCCTGGAAAAACAGAAACGCAAGATGACGTTAAAGCTCCAGTTTTCATGCAGATTTAAAGCCCCCCTTTGTGCTTTTTGATGCACGGCCTTTTCAAGTGTTTCTCCCACAGGCATTTTGTAGTTCATTCACCGTCTATTTATCTTTAATTTGTTGTCCCTTAAGGCTGCAGGCTCCAAGCAACAACAAAAAAAACAGCATCCATGTCCTCTTACAAATCCGCCCTCGGGTCAATCTGCTGCACTCGTCCTGCACGGCTAACCTCGCAGCCTTTGTTGTTGGGTTTTTTGATTAATGCACGTTTTCATGCTTTGAGGGTCTCCTCATTATCCAGGAGAAATGATGCTCATAGCCTCAGCCGCGCTCATGTCTTACCTCTTCATGAAGTATGGCCTTACACATGGAGTAGTTCCCCTTCAGCGCCCACGTCCCATTGGACAGACATTTCCTGTAAACATTATCTGCACAGAGAGAGAGAGAAGAGGGGACACAGAAGGTTCTGATTAGAAACATGTTTGTCACATTCTTTTAGAGTTTTTTTTGCTCTGCATTCCTGAAAAATCTACTTGAACCCCCGCTCCTCTTGTGGTGACCTTCTCTGAGAGATATCATTAGAGGAAGACTTTCAAGCCGTGATTTTTCACACGTCTTACGGCCCTCCACCGAGGAATAAGCTTTTTTTTATTTACATTTGACGTCGATGACCTGCAGTCAAAACCAGACTTTCTAATATTTTTACACAAAGCCTGCAGACGCACATTCAACCTGCGTCCAGCTGTTTAAGACAAAGAGGCGAGTTGTTCACACTCAAAGGAAACAGAGTGACATTTAACATCCCGCTGTGACACATTTAAAGGTGGATTTATTTTACATTTGTAATCTTTCTCTCCACCTTTAAAAAGTCTGAGACTGTAGAGCGAACGAGGGTAACAGGGTTTATTTTCCCCCCATCTTAAAATATTTCATTTCTGCACACTGAAGGAGAGCGCAGACGAGTGATGAGTGAAATGATATTTTCCCATCACTGCACACTCTTCTGTCTGCATTCACAGGACTGACGTTACATAATCTGTAACAAATTTCACATTTGTCATTTCACATTTCAGATGAAGGAAATCAAATCGTTCAACAGGGACACTTTTTTTTTTGGTTTGACGCTGTGGACTCAAAATAGTGAAAATGAGGCAATTTAAAGTTGAAAGGAGAAATGTCAGACATTTTTTAGAAAAGATGAGTTTTCTTTTTTCCAAACGTCAGTCATTGACTGCAGAGGAGGAGGAGGTGCACTGCAGAAACTCAAATCTTACCAAGTAAATGGACTGGAACTAGTTTAGTGCTTTTCTAGTCTTCTGACTACTCAAAGCTCTTTTTACACCGCAGGTCACACCTACACATTCACACACTGATGGTAGAGGCAAAACAAAGCATAAGAATCTAAACGACAACAGAGCAGCCCAGATGAGATACCCAACCAACAAGACCAAAACCTCGACAGTAGAAGAAGCCAAACTAAAACCTGACCAACATCAGCAACATAAAAACTCATAATGACTCAGACAACAGAGGAACACAGGGGACTTAAAGTGAGACCAAGAGGACTGAAGATGTAAGAAGATCCGTTCAAAGAGATAAAAGAAACAATAAGAAGTGTCAAGAAGCTTCAAGGGAGAGCATAGTTTTCTTAAAGAAGATTAAAAATGAGATCAAAACTATAAGAGGGGGTTTTAGCTACAACTTGAAATAAACAATAAAAACAGTTCAAGCATTAAATAGATTAAACTAATCTGATTCATACACATTCAAAGCAGCGGGAGCAACTTGGGGTTAAGCATCTTGCTAAGGGACACATCGGACATCGGCTGCAGGAGCTGGGGATTGAACCCTCGACCTTCCAGTTGAAAGAAGACCAACTCTACCACTGAGCCACAGCCATCCAGGGGTATCTGTCTGATTGCATTTTGGCTTTTTGTGCCTTTATTGGAGAGAAAGGACAGTGGATAGAGTTGGAAATCAGGGAGAGAGAGAGAGAGAGAGAGAGTGGGGAATGACATGTGGGAAGGGAGCCACAGGTCGGATTTGAACCTGGCCCGCTCACTTGGAGGACTACAGCATGGGGCGCGCGCTCTAACCACTGTGCCACCAGCGCCCCATCAGTCTGATTTCTAGTCAGAAATATCTCATTTCCACGTGTTAAAAGCCACGTTCACATGAAAAGTTTCACAGAAACTGGTCACTACAGTGGACGGCTATTCAAAAGCTGTTTTCTGCTAAATTCACTGGTTTTGATGGAATGCTTTCACATCATCTACTCCAGTGGACTTTAGCGAGTCAGCCCGTACACTGTCATCCATTGGCCAGCAGTTGTAAGTGTACCAAAAATGTCTTCAAAATCAAGATGGCAGATGTAACTCACCCCCCTGCAGGAACAGAAAGGTGACATCACTCAGGCTTCATGCATTAATATTTACAGTCTGCGACTTAAACACAAACACTCCTATCGGGACTGTTTTGCAAAGTTTACCGCAAGTTATTGCAAAAATATATTCATATGTTGCTCTTCTCTCGTTAACTTGACTTTTGCATTTGACTGATGCAACCTGATGTTTAAATCTAATGAGACTCTTTAGTGTCTCTGTGAGAGCACCAGCTGCTGAACTCAGTCTCTGCACCTTTCAGAGGCCGTGGATGAAAGGTCCAGAGCGTTCAGGTCCAGTTCAGTTTGCGCTAAGTCAGGCTGACGTTTTGTAAACCAGGTGAAGTGATGGCGTGGCAGACACCAGAAACACTCAGTCAGCTCTGAGGATGGTTTTCACTTTCTGTCGGCGGGAGGGGGGAAAGATTCAGACCATCAGCAGGGAGAGCACGTCTGAATGTGTCAGTTAATCGCTCGTCCCCGACAGAAGAAGAAAAAAAACAGTCTGACTGATGTGGACAGCTCTGACCCTGATCCTGAGGCGGGTTTCCTCGGGTCGTTACACACCTCTCCCAGTGACAGGAGAGCTGTGGACTCGTCTGAAGCGTCTGAGTTTCTCTTTCCTTTGAGAGAGGGGAGGGTTGTTTTTCAAAAAGCTGTCAACAACAACAAACAAACAAAACATCAATAAAAACAGAGATGTGCTTCTATGTGGTTTTCTCTGAAGCTGCATTCGGAAAATCAGAGACAGTCTCCTCAGCAGGTAGTTAGTTCTGTTGCAGATGTTTATTAAACTGGAAGAACAAACGAGTTTAAAAGAGATTAAATGTCTTACTCTTGTCTCAGGGTTTGCTCATAGTGTCCTGATGCTGCAGTACCCCTCACATCCTCTAAAGGCTTTAAACCTTTAAGATTTGTTTCATGTCTCACCACTGAACTGTTTTATATTCTTCAGAGGAATCTTAGCTCTAAAACTTTAAAAACCAAAAAGCAAACAACACACAGAAGCAAGCTGTTGAACCCTGAAAACAATCTGAGACAACATCAGAAACTACTTCTGTATCCAAAGCGCCGTTTACACATGAAGCTCGGACATTTTCCAAACAGATTCAGGACAATCATTACCTAAAATATTCTAGAATAGCTTTTCACACATGCTCCTCACAGCAGGAGATTATGTTCTGTCAAGGGTGGGGAGGGATTGGCCACTTGCCCTGTCAGAGGTGAAACCAAATTGTTATTTTTTTTTTTTTTTTGCAAAGGCTGACATCAATCTTCTTTTTGTTCCATTAAAAATGAAGCTAATGTTTCCATTATTTTTGTGTTAAATAGATCTCATTGGTGAGGTTAGAAAGGGTAGATAATAGATATTTATTGGTGTGTGTGTGTGCACATCACACTTCAGGCCACTCCTGCATAAATCAATGCACCAGTCAAAAAGTATTAGAGAGAGACATGCTTATCACACACATGCACAGTCTGCACAAACAGGAGCTGTGGACATGCTTCAGTGGAGAGATGTCAGAGTGGGGCTGCTACACACTGCTGCACAGGGAGCGCACCAGAGTTGTTAAGGGAGCAGTGCCTTGCTCAAGGGCACCTCGGCAGTACTTGGGTACTTCCATATTTTGTTCCACATTGGGACTTGAACCAGCAACCCTCCACTTCCCCATCCAAGTCCCGTACAGAGTGAGCTACTGCCACCCAATGCAGACTGACCCATTTCAAAAACTCATTTGTGCCCACCAGGGATGATGAAATTAATCGTTTCTGTGATTTTTAGTGTTTAAATCGAACAACTCCGGCAATGTGTGACCTTTTCTCACTCGCCATTTATCTGTTCAGACAACCAGTGGTGAAAATGGGACAGAACCACTGAGATTTAAAAAATCAACATAATGTTGTTAAAATGGTAAATCACATAAAGATGTTTTACAAGTTTTTACACAGTAAGCGACAGCTCATTTAGTCAAATTGAATGTGTGAAAATCTGAAGAGAAAAACAACTCTTTCAAGGATTTATATTTACTAATAATGAACATGCTCATCAGACTTTACAAAGCATTGAGACCCCTCCACTTAATGACATCACAACATGTTAAAATACTATTAGAGGAACTGGTAGAGTGTCTTTAATGTTGATGGTTCGGGGATAAAATGAGTCCACCTTGAATTCAGATTCATGTTTTCAGATGTAAAACCCTAAATGTGAAGAGAGAGAAACCCGCAGCAGATAAATCAGTGTGTGGACTGTGTGAGACGCAGGCTGATAGCCAGAAATGCTCGTTTGATTAAAAGGAACATTTTCTCGGGGGATCGGCGATGAAATAGGAATGGGTTGCCTGAGGCCATTAATGTGCAACAAGCGAGGATAAAAATAGCATGTTGACAGTGTACTGGGACTGTCAGTCCTAATCAAGATTACCTAGTTTGAGTTATTCCCTAAACCCCAAACGCAAAAAACCTAGAGAGGAATCTGTCTGCGGAGAATTACGTCAAAGTCAAAAAAGTTAAGATGGACAAAGTTCAAGTGTAGCTATGAATAAATGAAGAGCGGAAATTCACTTTTAGGAACACTTTTTTTTAGGGGCTGCACGGTGGGGCAGAGGTTCCTGGTTTGAATCCCCGTCTGTCAGGAGTCTCTCTGTGTGGAGTTTGCATGTTCTCCCCGTGCATGTGTGGGTTCTCTCCGGCTTCCTCCCACAGTCCAAAGACATGCTCGTTAGGTTCACTGCTGACTCTAAAACTGACCGTAGGTGTGAATGTGAGTGTGGCTGGTTGTCTGTCTCTATATGTCAGCCCTGTGATTGGCTGGAGAACAGTCCCCGCCTCTCGTCCAATGACAGCTCGGATCGGCTCCAGCCTCCTCGACCCCGAACGGAAAAGCAGTATAGATGATGGATGGATGGAACACTTTTTAAAAATCTGAGTCCAATGACGGCATAGTGAAAAAATAAATCTATTTTAAAGCGTCGGACTTCTTCCTGACTTGATTAAAGTCGAGCAGAGACACAGATTTCTCTCTCTCCCCCTTCACAAAAACTTCTCCTCCTTGGTTTTAAATCAAATTTACACAACACTGCATGATTGGCTCCTCTGGGCTCACGGTGGCAAATCATTTGCATAGATTAAGGTCTTAATCTAGGTCTAGAAAGCACATGTTTAAAAACCAGAGTGCAGAGCAGTTTCTTTCTTTTTTTTTTTTTGAGAAGGTTTACACACTCTGAGACGTCACCGCCGAGGTCTTCATGCAGAGCCAAGAGATTAAAGGCATAAAAGGTTTGAAGCCTTTAAATTAAGCCATGTGACCTTGATTTAATTCTCTCTGGCTCTGGACCACACTGAGATTTATGTCTGTTAAAGCTCTTTTTATAAATGAGACAGTATATAACCGAACATTTAATAACAAAGAATGAATGTGTGTAATAAGAACGTTCAGTCTCCTTCAGATAATCCTTTTTGTGTTTTAAGGGTTAAAAGTTCATTATTTTTTTGTTTTTGGCTTCGTTTATTTTTCAGTTTGCATGAGAAGAGGTGAAAGGAGTTTTACAGTTAAAACAATTTCAGGCCTCTTTAATACCCAGGCACCCGTTAATTATTTCTTATAGTTGCTGTAGCTGGAGAGTTGCTGGGGATAACTGTCGTTTCCATTTGCCACACTGCAGCAGCATATACAACCCGTGTGAGGGTGGAGAGTACATGTGCAAAAAAGTCTTCACTCTGTGTTTCTCCTGCCTGCAGACTCTGTGATTTTATCTGCAGAAAGACGGAGATTTTAAAGATGTATTTTTGGGCATTTTGTGATAGAGAGATAGGACAGTGGATAGAGTCGGTAATCAGGGAGAGAGAGAGAGAGAGAGAGCCACCAGCGCCCCTGAGTGGCTGATGTGAGAACCCAGCAGGATATTATCAGGAGAATTCACCTGGAGCGAGTGGGAGGGGGGTGGTGACTTTTATTTCCTGTAATCTGTGAACGTAATGAACCTGCTGCATCATGTTTCCTGTTCTCCAGTTTGTTCTTCTCCGGTCTTTTGTTGACATTGTGATTCTGTTGAACATGTAGCATTGATATAAGAACAAATATTCTCATTATAGCGTCTTATAGCAGACTCTGTAGCTTCGTCTGACACTTCTGCGTCGTGTCTTCCCCCCCCCCCTGTCCGACAGGGATAATCTCCCGCAGTGCATGTGTGAACAACCAGGTCACAATCTGTTAATATGTCTTTATGCTCTACTGTAATGGGAAGATTCTGATTTAGTTCATTGAAAACTATTGCTGGTTTTAAGTCTGCGGTCGGTGGTCAGTAAACTGTGTTAGAAGAAATGAAATGTTAGAGTCAAAGCATGAGGAAAACATGAGGATGGAAATCTGACACTTCTGTTTGCTTCATGTATTAATGTCAGGAAGTGAGGTCATCACAGTGTTTCATACGTCGATGCTTTTCGATATGGTTCTTTGTTAAACGATAAAAGCTCTGTTATTTTAATAATCGACTGTATCGAATAGTATTAAAGTTTAAGACAGGCGCTTAGGAGAGGAATGAGTCCATCGAGAAACACAAACAAACCCTCCTGCACACTGTCTAAAGTTAATGTGTTAGTAAACAGGAGTTTGCATGCAATTAATCACTGTGTAAAATGAGAAATTATCCAACATAGGGTACCTGAAACATCCATTTTTGTTGTTCCGATATTGTTTGTTTTACTAGAATTGCATTGTAGTTGAACTATCCTGACAACGGCTTCCCACAGCTCCGATGTTTGCATCTCATTAGTCGAGGTTAAAGTCACAAGCTCCATCCTTCATAATTTATTCACTTAGCCTATTTCTGTTTCCTCTTACATTTAAAATGCACTTCAGACAGATGGACTGAAACACTAACCTGAACTGTGCTCACACTTTGTGAATGAACACAGCAAAGAAAAAAAGATATCATTGATCAAACATGCATAAAGAATCAGTCTATATATGTAGAGTGTTTTCACTTTGACACAGCCAGGCTAGTTGTTTCCCTCCACTCCCAGTGTCTATGCTAAGCTAAGCTAGTCAATGCTGCCTGGGACCTAACTGCTAGGCCAACCAGGCGCCACTCCAGCTTTGGTTTTGAGTCTGTTCTGGGTCATTAAATAAATCAGTGAATATGAAATAATTCCACTTACAAATGACCTGAGGTAAAACAACAAGAACATCATTTTTCTAAGTGAGAGGACAAAATGTTTCAGTTGTGGTGCGGTGGAGTCTGAGTCCAGCTCCTGAGGTTTTGTTGGACTCACTCGTTGCTCTATCACTTCATTAAAAGTTCCAGACTTCCTTTTCAGTAGCGCATGCACCGCCTCCAAACGGTCATATAAAACATGCAAGAACAATATGAGATTCATACTTTGCGTCTCGGTTTCTCGTCCTCAAGACTGCAGCGGCTCGACTTTATTAACATTCTCCTTCCGTCCTCCGAGGTTTTCAGGGAGACACGGCGCATGTAAGCGTCATAAAAACAAATCTTTGAGCGGGTCACGAGCTCAAGGTCCCTAAAAATAACTGCTGATATCATCCGGTATCTGCTGCCAAACTGGTGGTTTTCCAGGACTGATGTCATCATCAGA
The DNA here is from genome assembly GCF_963930695.1 of Labrus bergylta. Classification (NCBI taxonomy): domain Eukaryota; kingdom Metazoa; phylum Chordata; class Actinopteri; order Labriformes; family Labridae; genus Labrus; species Labrus bergylta. The sequence goes on along the minus strand of NC_089215.1, from coordinate 1,962,741 downwards.
TAGGGTTGTCTGTGCAGCGTCTCACAGGGGGGTTTCATTGTTTGCAGGGAGGTGCGACATGTGGAACATATCTGTATTAATCTTTGCTTAGTGACCGGCCTTTTGTTGTGTTTGAATCGGTGTTAAAAACAGCCTCTGCTTCATGCCAGGTGCTAAATCCTCTCTCTGGAAACAGGAGCTCTAGGTACATGTGCAGGGAACACAGGCTCCACTCCAAGCCGGGGGGGGGGGGGGGGGGGGGGGGCTGAATGATCCTCTTTTCATTCATTTCCAAACACTACAGGCCAAGCCAGGCAGCCTGCCGCACTGCTTAGAGACACAGATGGCTGTACAGAGGATCCTCTCTCTCTGCGGGCTGAAAACACACAACAGAGCAGAAATGTTGCTGTAATTGGAGGCCCAACACGAGCAAATATGCTGACCCAAATTTAGTCACACTTACTTAGTTGCAACCATTGATCCGAAGTGTTGTGGAGTGCTGAGAAGCATCTTCCCCCCTCTGTGCATTTTGAGCAGGGGTCTAATTAAAAAGAAATCCTCAGCATGCAACAAAATAAAACATTGGTTGAACTAAATTAGTCGGGAATTTCTGCACAAGTAAGGAGGAAAACACACAAGCATGAAATCTGATGATTAACATCTTTTTGTTCCAGATACCTCAGAGTGTATATACTGTACTGACTGAGCTGCAGTTCATCTATAGAGGCTATTGGGAGGACGTCGGCGCAGTGGTTTGTGTATGCGCCCCATGTGCGGAGGCTGTGGTACTCCAGGCGAGTGGCCAGGGTTTGAATCCTGACGTGTGGATCCCTACTCTCTCTCCCCCTGATTTCAGACTCTATCCACTGTCCTACAGTTTCTCTCCAATGGGGGAAAAGAAAGCCAAAAAATAATTTAAAGAAAAAGGTATCTATAGAGACGTTTAAAGGAATACTTGACCCGTTGAAACATGAATCTGTATTGACATTGGGTCATATATGTAGAAATGTGAACGCAGAAAGTGTCTTTTTGGCTCATGTGGATGAAAGACACCAAATCCCAGAATGCAAAGCACCGCAGGCTACTCCCACTAAGGTCCTCGATTTCAGAATCAGAATCAGAAATACTTTATTAATCCCAAAGGGAAATTCGATCGTTACAGTTTCTCCAAAATATACAGTATAGCAGTAGAAATATAGTAATAAAAATACTTCATACTTTATTATTCCACTTAAGGCCCTGTCAGATACGATGCGCCTGCCGCCGCCTGCCGCCGCCTGCCGCCGCCTGCCGCCGCCGCCTGCCGCCGCCTGCCGCCGCCTGCCGCCGCCTGCCGCCGCCTGCCGCCGCCTGCCGCCGCCTGCCGCCGCCTGCCGCCGCCTGCCGCCGCCTGCCGCCGCCTGCCGCCGCCTGCCGCCGCCTGCCGCCGCCTGCCGCTCTCAAACCCGTTCATTATCTGTGTTGTGCAGCGTGAGAGCACATCTACACCACGGCAAGCTGAGCTCAAGGTCTCGCTTGCTGTTTGTGTGCACTGTGGGAGTTTAAAACATTTAAACTTGGGCACAGTCCACCATGATAACACCTTGGCTCGTCCAATAGGAAGAAAGATCAGATCACAACAAACTCTAGTTTAAAGACCGACCCACACATCGGGGGGAGAAAGCTTCTGTTTGTCAAGAAATGTCCAGCAGGAATCAGTGTTGTTATAGAGCTGCAGCTCCAGGACGAGCAGAAACTCTCCAAAATTCTGGAAGGATTTCACGAACACACACCATGTTCTTCTTTGCTGCGCACACCGCATCCTATCTGGTCAATTGTTTTAATGCCATGTGTTCATAAATCTGTCTGATGGTTTAAAAAAAAACACTCTGTTTTCTTTTATCCAATCATGATCGTCTAGGGTGGGGCTTAGTCCAGGACACAGCCAGTGTCTCTGCTAATTGTGTCTGGAATTAAAATGCTTGGGTCGAACCATTCGCACGTGAAGGTGAACGCTCGCATTAAAATGTCTTCATCTCCTCATTTCCACCTTGTCTGATGTTAGCTTTGACTTTGTTATCTTCTCAGATGAACGGCTAATGGACAGCTAATGTGACTGTGTACATCCTGAGAGTCAAACTAGTGTCCCTGATGATCTGCTGCAGGGAGGTGGAGGCGGGCGTCAGATATATGTTTGTAAAAAAGATTGAGGATTTTAAAAAAGTGGACAGCTGAGACACAAAACGGTTCACACCTGTGCGGCGGCGGTGAGGCGGCCAGCTGATGTCTTGTGTTCAGATTACATTTCTGGTTTTTATGTCATCTTCAAAAGAATTCCCATGCACAATAATTACATCAGTGTTTCATTAGTCAAACAACAGGTCTGTGTGTTAACGGCTCAACCAGAGAACAAAAAGACTTTTAGGATTTCCACACTGTCCGTCTTCTCAATAAATTGAGACCAAAAATAGAAGTTTCGACTGATTGGATCTCACGGCATCTTAAGATATTTGCCCTTTTTGGAGAGACAGGACTATAAATAGAGTCAGAAAGAGAGAGAGAGAGAGAGAGAGAGAGAGAGAGAGAGAGAGAGAGAGAGAGGAACGACATCCAGTAAAGAGAACACAGGATTTGAACCTAGGCCGCCTGCTTCAAGAGACAGCCTCTGTGTCATGATTTGGTCTTGTTTAAGTTGTATATTTTGTATTTTCAGAGTTTGGATTTATATTTCCTGTTTTAGTAGTTCTCCTTTCCTAGTTTAGGTACTAGTCTTTTTATTTTGGTATTTCTTATCCCAGTGTTCTAGTATTTATCAACGTTGAGTTCCCTGTGTGTCTTCAGTGTGTCATGATTTATTTTGTAGTTGTCCTCAGTGTTTCTTGTCTTGTATATATCAAACTAAGCACTCGGCTACCAGCACCATGGACCACAATGCATCTTTGTGGTCATGTATACTTGAAGTTAGTGATGTACGATTGTGTCTTTAGACTGTTGAATTTCAAACTGGATGTGAATTAGAGTTTCTGTTCATCTGCATGAAGTGAGCTCAGAACAATGCTCTGCCCACTTCACTCACTGCTGCTTATAAAAAGAGACAGAATAAAGCATGAGCCGGCGATGGAGGTCTGCACAATGCAGACGAGGAAATTATTCAGAAAGTTGATTTGCATTCAAAGATGGATGAGATATTCATACCTCCATTTTTAAAGATTTTAGGGACACAAGTAAGACTTCAGTGTGTTGGAAAGAATTTTTTTTTTTGGTCATTCACAGGAGAAATTCTTTTTGGATGTTAGTAGAGGAGTGATATTGTTCTAGTAGAACATCTCTCTGTGAGATGTTGAGAAGAAGAAGAACAAAGGAGAACAAAGTGTGTTGTGTTAGTTTGGTGAAACTGAGCCTGAGTGTGGTTTCTCATTAGGGACCCGGGCCCTGATTCGAGTACACTTGACCCCCGAGTCCTGTTCCTTTGATCAGTGTGAATACAAATGTACTCGAGTACGGTCCGCGGGAGATGTGAACGCAACCGTGCTCAAATAAGGAAGTGGACGCTTTATGAAGTCATTCTCCAAAACATCTCCTGTTGCTTCAAAAACTGATGTATCCACACAGCACGGGCCTGTTTCATCCTCTGAGCTGCTGATAGATGTGGACGTAGGTAGAGGGGTCGTTGTTGGCGTCTCAGAAATAACAAAAACATCCACAGTTAGCAGGATGGACTCAGTCTACAAATGGTTGCCATGGTTACTTCTTCATCTGTCTACTTTTTCTCAGATTTGCAAACTAACTAAGTGCATACTTTTCATTCAAAATTTGAGATTTTATGTTTGTTTGTTTTTCTTAACTTTATTGTTTGTTTGAAATCAAATAAAATTTACAGATAAAAAAAAAAAAATACTGCCACCTGCTGTATCAAACTGTAAACATACACGAGTGTACTCTGGTACAGAACGATGTTACTGATGTCAACTCAGACCAGCGGGGGAGGGAGGAGGGAGGAGGGAGAGGAATCATGCATAATGTGAAAACGCCCTGAGATTTATTTTCTGTTTTATATCGATGATGACATACGGGGATGTACTTTTTTAGAAAAATATCCTCCACTGACGTTGATTTCTTCCGTTTTAGACGATTGTGAAAAACTTGATTTGTGCTTTAGAGGAGGAACCTTTCTTTGTAGCAAAGCATGCTGGGAGAACAGACACAACACACTGTTTAAGACGGAGCTGTCACTTAAGTACGTGATGTTATGAAATGTTAAACCGCTGAAACAGAATTCCTCAAGTCCTATAAAGCATGAGGGTTGGGCTTGACACGTAAATAAAATACAATCACTCAATCAACCACAAAGATGAACTAAGAAGCAGCGTTGGAAAAGTAAGCACTCATCTTTTCCACAAGAATTAAAGGTGCATTATTCTCACATAATACTACTGAACATCTTCAGTGCAGGACTTTACTCAAGACGTGGTTTCCCGTTCCTCCAGAGAAGGATCTGCATGCTTTCATATTCACTGCTAAAAGAGGGATTAGTTCTTGCATAACGAAGTCTCTTCATAAAACCTGTTCAACAACAACACTTCCACAAAGTGTTTACACTGTTTCTGATATAAACCAGACAGCAGCTTCATTACTACAACTTTCCACTCAGAAGCCATTAAAGTGAACATTTTCTACCTGTGATTTGAAAACATGCGTCCCTCCCTGCTCTTCTTGGAAAAAAGTCTGCTGCCACTTCATTATCATTTAAAGAAAAAGCTGGAAACTGGAGCAACTCCTGAGCCATGGCAGGCGTCTGCACTGAGGGGAGAGCAGGCCAGTTTTAACGCTGGGTGTGTGTTCTGGCTCGCTTCTGTTTGGGTCTGCGGAGGACTGCACGCTGGGTTTGGGACAGATTATTTGCTTGGTTAATGCTCTGCTGGATCGTGTCAAACAGTATTTCAGTTCCTCTTGAAGGAGGAAAAATTAATTTAAGACATCAAAGTGAAGAGTCTCTTCATGATACCACAAAGAAATTAACCTTGTATGAACCGCTATTAAAGAAAAAACCTCGTTAAAGAAACAGCTCACTCTGCTGCTGTTGCCAAAGACTAAATGTTGATAGATACAGTATCTCTCAGAGTAGAGCAGATGTGAATATATAGTTTGAATCTTCTCAGAGTCAGACGAGGAAGCAGAAGCCATCTGAGAAAATTCTTTTTTTTTCTTCACTGGATTACAAATTTAAAAGTCTTGCCATCCATGTGATAGTTAGAACCATAGAGTGTATAAAACATGGACGTAGTGGTCTCAATGATGTCACCCTTTGGTTTCTGAAAAGGTGTTATGAAGCACATCCATGGCGGTCGCCGTAAAAGAAATGCTGTCTCCACCCCCCCACACCCTCTCCCTCTAGAGTGGATGCTCACTCAGGTCACCATGTGGTGGACTCTGAAGCTTCAGTGTTTATCCAGCTCTGCATGGGTCTGTAAACCTTTCTGTGTTCTAACCTCTCTCCATTTTTCAAAAGCATCTCCAATATTGATCCTAGTTTGAGCACGTTTCTGCTCGTGGAGCTTATTAGAAACATGCAGAGGCTTTTTAGGTCGGGTACAATCACTTCTATCTGAACCACTTCTCTTGACCGCTTCCATCGCTGCAACACCTGTTGACCTGATAACTGCTCTCATATCTGGCAAACCGAGGGGTGTCCAAAACAGCCGTGTGGGGGGGGGGGGGGGGGGGGGGCTTAAAAGCGCCTACCTTCTCTGGTCCAAACAAATCCAGAGCATTCAGGAGCAGAATCTAAAGTTAGAAGGAGGACATACTGGCTGCTGCATTGTTGTCAGAGAAGCCAGCACTTCAACATAGCATGTTTCCTTAATGATCATATAGTAAGCTCACTTTATGATTTATTCACTAGATATCTTACACATTGCTCCTTTAATGCTGTTAGACACTCCGCTGTCCCTTCAGGGTAGAACAAGCATTTTATAATTCTGTCATTAACTTGATTAAAATATTACTCCCTTTAAACTAACATTATTACTGCCTCTGAACACTGACCGACAGTGACAGCTGACAGTGATCATGATACTCACATTAGGTAACATTAACTAGCTAATGTTAACTAATAAGCGCTCCCCTATGCTGTGATGAAAGCAAATTTATTTTCTTTAACGACCGAAACAGCGGCATTATTGACCCAGCCACATTATAAATACATAAAGCTGTCTGTTCATTATATGCTCTCATCCTTGCGTGCTGTAAGGGGAAGGAATCTCCACTTAAGGTCACATATTTTGTAAAATCCTCTTCTCCATGTTCCTCTGACTCTAATATTTGTCTCTAGTCTGTCTACAAACCCCCCAGTGATGAGAAAAGTCCATCCTCCCCGTCTTTTACCTGCTCCACTTTTCAGAAAATGTGTGCTCAAACAGGCCGTTTGGAGATTTTCCCTTCATGACATCACAAAGAGCAGTAGCCCCTCCCCCAGGTGGGTGACACTCCCACTGCTAGGTGTTTGTTCTGCCCTCTGAGTCTACCTTCTCACCATAAACAATAGGACATGGAGTGAGAAAGCACTGAGTACACCCAAGCCCTTCCAGAGAGGGGGCGTGGTCAGAAACAGCTCATTTACATATTTAAAGGTACAGACACAGAAACAGCCTGTTCTAAGCAGGGCTGAAATAGAGGGGTTTATAGACATGATCAAATACAGGATCAGAGTGGATTTAGAACAAGAAACTTCACACACATGTTTTGAGGAGTTCTGAGACTTATTTAAACTGAAGAAGAGGAGGAGGATATGTGACCTTTAACCTTAAGGTTAGGTGTCTACATTGTGACCTTTAGTATGCTAACATCATCAAAATGAAGTTCTGGAAAAGACTATAAGGTTTTAAGAGTCTCAAACGTACAGTTTAGCTTTAAATGTCTGTTTTTCTGCAGTTAGTCAGGTGATGAAAACATGCATCATTTTGAAGAGACGGAGAATAAATATGGCTGTGCTGCAGTTCCACAGAGTGTCCAGTGGTGGCCGCCACTTTCCTAAACTCTTTTTTTGCGTTTCAGTATTCCCCGCCAGCAACACGACTGAACGCTATGAATATGATCAAACAGATAAGTAATAAAAAACAACATCCCCTGTGTGTTTTTAAGCATACTGAACTCAATCTTTCTCCTTAGATTTAATAAATGCTTTCTTTTATGCACATTAGACCCTAAATAAGACCATTTTAAATGTATCGGTGATGCAACGTTTCCATTGGGTCTAACAGAACGAGAAGAGAGGTAAAAACTGTGCTCACAACATCTCTTTTTAGGTCTTTGTTTTTTTGGTATTTTCTATTTTTGGTTTCCCCAGCCTGTGCTCCTTCATGCATTCTTGAATTCATATCACACGAATGCTCTGCTGAGCTCGTCTCATTCAATACAGAAATATATTCCCTGTGAGTGAGCAGGAGGACGAGCAGGGCGATGATCCCTGCCACCCGCCTGACCGCGAGCACTGCTCTAAATAAAGCTGAGCGCCTGCTCCTCCGCTTCCTCTTCGGCCAGCTCTCAACCAGCCGTTGAATTCTTTATGTGCATCCATATTAACAAAGCGCACTCACACACAAACACCAACATACACGGTGAAGTCCAGTGGCCTTCCTCTGGGGGCCATTAAGGGAAAGTCAAGCTCCAACTCAAATCGGCGACGAGGGTTTTCCGGGTGGAACGAGACAAGCATCAACAGAGATAGCAATGCCAGACTGAGTCATGGACCCGTAGCAGGGCGTGCGGCGCTGCAGGCCTCCGTCATGAGTCAGCGGCTGAGTGGTCTGGACAGCGCCCCCTGGACGTCTGTCGCCCCTCCCCCCCCCCCTTCCTGCATATGTTTGACAACAAGCTGTGATTGTTACATTGTTACATAGGAGCAGCTAATGATTAGCATGATTAGCACGTGTTGATCACTTTAATTAGGCTTCTTTCAAGTCCCTGCAAGAAGGTTAGCTCAAGTTCAGTCCGTCTTCTCTGATCTTCACAGCAGAATGTGAAACAACACTCATTAGGTCTTATTATTTCTGATTGTTAAGATCGAGCAGAATAATTATGTCAGCTCATTTGTTGATATGTATTTCTTTTGGCACATGACTCAGTGCGGGATATCTTGAATTAAAGTTTTACTTTATGTAATCACGTTGTTTTCAGGGTCCTATGCAGTACCGACTTCAAATAAGGAAGAACAAGAACATAACATTTACAGGAGAACTATAATGTGCATGAACTTACAGTCTCATGGACGCACAGAAGATAAAACAATAAACAGAAGTCCAGAGAACCGGGTTGAGGGGTGCAGTAGTCTTCTCTGTGTGATGCTGCTTCTGATGAGGTGTAATTAGGTGGAAAGGTCGGACAAGGGTCTGAGGTCAGTGATAGGTGCAGATGGGGGAGTGTTGTTAACAGGCATGGGCTGTTCAAGGACAGATGGAGTGATGGAAATGAGAGTGTCTTCACTGAAACTATGAAAGTGGGGGACCTTTCGCACAGTATCTTTCAGGGTCCTTTAAATCTTCAAATACTTGCCCATGCACAGCGTGTGTTACTGGAGGATTCCTCTAGAGGGAGCAGCACATAAATCAGAAGGCGTAAAACACTGATAGTAGAGATGATCTGTTGTCGGCTATTTAGGCGTGCATGTTTGTTGCTATGCAACAGCAATGACACATCATAGTGCGGTTGGTTGCATATTGGATCTATTAACTTGACTTGAAAACTTTTCCGACATTGTTGTAGCGGCGCTCTGGTGTCTCCGATGTTGTCATACGACTCTACACTGCTCCTAGTGGTTATTTACATACTGCATCTCATGGACAGGCACAACCAGCACTTCAAACCACGCAAGGCTGATGTCATGCGTATCCTGCGGTGGTTAAAGGTAAGCATACTCAGGGCTTTATTAACGGTTTAACGGTTAAGCAAGTTACATTTTTAATTACCTGTAACTGTGCGCACATGTTACTCAAACTTCCTTTACTTTAACAATCATTTTTGTCTTTTTTCACTTCAGGCTAATCAGGCTGTATAATATGAAGACCATTTTCTCTGTAATATTACAAAAGAGAACGAGAACGATTGGATGGCTGCAGTGCGAGGGGGGGCTGCACACAAAAAGATCCAGATCGCAGCAGAATTACAGGACAGGGTTGAATCTGTGCTCCGAGCTGCACAGCCAAACACTTTGAATAAAGACATTATCAAACAGAGAGATTAACTGATTATGTAAACAGTTCTGATCACAGTGAGAGGGCTTTAGACCTGACGGGGTTAAAAAGTCAGCTTTGTTCTGATAAATTCAAATCTGATTAAAAAAAAAAGATGCACAGACTGAAACAAAAATCACTCTCTGGATCAGAGACGTAAGTGGAGGATTTGTCACAATCTAATTCAGGAAATCCAGCCGGGTTCATGGACGAGCTGCTTCAGAGCACAGCAGGGACGCTCGCTCTCGCACACAAAGGATTTACTTCTGTTTAGTATTTTTTTAGCAGCAGCGTTTATTTTTAGGACAATGTGTCAGCTGCGACTGCGTCGGTCACAAATAATGAGTCTGCAGCTGCTGTGGCATGCAATGGCGAGCACTTTCACTAGAGTACATCATCAGATGTGACGTTATGACACTCTATACCTCGTTATTCCTGCACTCCATTTGTCAGATAAATGAAGAGAAGTTAACGAGTACAAACAGTCTGCTGACTGAAACCTTTATAAGAAGAGGAAGATGTTCTTCTTAAAGCGTGTTTCTTAATGTCGCCTCGTCTCAGCCTCTTTCTAGTGAGCTTTTTAGTTGTTGTCCTTTGATGAACACCGGAGCCAATCATCGTCCTCTCACTACATAAATGCTTCTTTTTCTGTTTGTACAAAGACAAACAACGAGAGCCGACTCACTCTGCGCAGGAATCAATTCTCCTCCTCAAGGTCGGACTTTTATCACTTTCAGCTCACTTTATGAACATCATCTTTTTTTTTTTTTCTTTAACAATATGCTTAACCTGACTATCTGTATGCTTGTAAAAGGGACGCACAAAGCTCGCTCTGGATGCTGCCTCTGTTATATACATTTTGAAATTGCATACTGTGTATATGTATTTCTATGTATTGTTTCCTTTTCACCACTTTGTGTTAAAAATATGAAAAAAAATGTTGCAAATATGTGTAAGTACAATGATCGGAAACATTAATGTATTGCAATAAAAGTATTTAAAAAAAACATCTTTATGTGCATGTTGGCACCGTGAGGACTCTGAATGTGAAGAGAAGACTCTCCTCTTTACTAATGTAAAGTGATCAGAAATAGTTTAAAGTTGTTTTTGTATCGATATATTTTTAATGAAGGAGCTCTGAAGTGTTTTTGAGAGTACTTTAATTCATGCAGGGATCTGAATACTGTGAGGTGTTCATACAAAAAAAAACCTTCAGGTTTGGATGATAAAGTTTGTTTCAGGCAGGTCAGGATGAGATCAGGCTTTTTTTTTTGTGCTTGTCAGAGTTTTGGTTCCAGTTCACGACCCTTCATGTTATCTGTAACTGGAGCAGAGACGACACTTTCAGAATCCAATTTCAGATCCCGCTCCTGTTCTGTAATGGATTTCATGGATTGGTCTTTGGGGTTTTCTGAGTTGATCTGCAGCTGAAATAAGACTCAGCTTTCTTTCTGCACTGACGACTCTAGCACAAGCAGTGAGGAGGAGTTGTGCAGTAATCGTGTTTCTGCTTGTGAGGACGGTGAACACACACCTCCAGCCAGACTACACACTCATCACTGGGTCCCTGCTCTCTCTTAAAGCCACTTATCATTGTCCTGATTGAGCTAACACTACTTTACACTCTGCGTCCTCTGCCAACTTTGACTTAACAGAGATCAGCCCTGAATCCTTGTTTGTCAGAGGATAAAGCTGCAGTTTGTTAACACTGCTTATTCTATTTATAATCTAAAGCTCTATCTATCAATCTTTATTTGTATAGCTCCAAGTCATTACAAATGTGAAACCTAACCCTGCATGCACTGTGCAGCAGTCATTCCCCCCTCCTATTGGCTCGAGGGGAATTCTCCGGAGAATATCCTGCTGCATTCTCACATCAGCTCACTCTGACTTGGTGCTGAAATAATTCTACGGGGGTCTGTCAGGAGAAACTCCAGGTGAAGTCTCTATATGTCAACCCTGTGATCAGGTGGCCACCAGTCCAGGATGGGCTCCAGCTACCTCGACCCAAAATGGGTATAGATAATGGAGGGATACATTCTCAGTTAGCCTGAAGCCTGCAGTCTGAGATGTTGCCTGAGAGGCAAAAATCAGGGGAAAATAAACATTTTTGTAGGTCTGTTTGGCTTTAATCCACAATTTGACTTTAATCCAGAATAAACTTCTTTTTTTTCTTTGCATTTTAAATGCTTCCCTTCACAGCTGAGACCTTAACCCTTCTTTGCTGCTTGGTGAGAACATTTTACACAGAAACACAGGAGTTGATAGTAGCCGGATGTCTCTGTGGCAGCAAATCAGTTACTGATGAAACGGAGTGAAAGGTGAAGGTTACACATCGTTCAGCCTGAAAGCTCCACATTCCTCGGTCACTGTTTGGGGGTTTGTGAAGAACGTCGAGCACTCTTTCATTCAGAAAAAATACTTTCAACACCTCCGAGAAATATTCAGCCCATTAAGACAAGAATTCATCTGGAAAGTGTTGTACTGTTCAAAACATGTTTTTTGATAAAATGTGTTATTAAACTGAATTTATGAGAGAAATGTAAGAAATGAAGGAATTCAGAGTACATGAAAAACATTGAGAAGCATAGTGAAGAAATCTTTAAGGAGGGTTTAGAAGAATTGATTCTTTGGTTTCTTTTGAATTTGAAATACTTTATTAATCACTGAGGGAAAATTCTAGTTTAGACTGTTATTGAGAGGGGTTAGAAAGAGTGAGAAATGTCGTCCAAAGGCTGAAAATAAAGTCTTCACGACGAGGTTATTAAAAATAATTAGAATATTTCAGCTGTGGCGTTGTACACAGAGCAGACGGAGAGGCACAAACAGCTGATGTTGTGGTCTGTGTTTGAGGCAGAGGAGAGTGACAGTGTCGGCGGAGGGGCAGCGTGACGCCCGGATAGCGTGAGGCAGGGCTTGCTCTGACGCTCTCTGCTCCGGTGTGACCGCTGTGATTGATTCAGCGGCTGACAGCGCTGTCAGCAGCCCAGCAGGAGAGACGCTGCTGGTGCGCTGGGATTTAGAACTGAATATGAGCAGGAGACTTAACTTTTTACTTTCTCTGACTGACGGCAAATATGAGGGTTTGATTCTGCGTCTCAATTTAACCCTTTCACTATGAATAAATTACAGACTGGATAGAATGAAATGGTAAATAGACTTGAGTTTGTATCGTTCTTTTCTTGTCTTCCGACTCCTCAAAGTACTTTTACACCGCAGCTCACACCTACACATTCACACACTGATGGTAGAGGCTGCTGAGTAAAGAGTCCACTAGTATTAACTCATCCATTCACACACTGATGGTAGAGGCTGCTGAGCAAAGAGTCCATCAGTATTAACTCATCCATTCACACACTGATGGTAGAGGCTGCTGAGTAAAGAGTCCACCAGTATTAACTCATCCATTCACACACTGATGGTAGAGGCTGCTGAGTAAAGAGTCCACCAGTATTAACTCATCCATTCACACACTGATGGTAGAGGCCGCTGAGTAAAGAGTCCACCAGTATTAACTCATCCATTCACACACTGATGGTAGAGGCCGCTGAGTAAAGAGTCCACCAGTATTAACTCATCCATTCACACACATTCATACAAAGTAGCAACTCGGGGTTAATTTTCTTGCCCAGGGACACATTGGACATGTGGCTGCAGGAGCTGGGGACCCCCGACCTTCGGGTTGAGAGACAACCGACTCTACCAATTGAGCCACAGTGGGGGATGACATGAAGCAAAGGGCAGAGGTTGGATTTGAACCCACGGCCGCTGCGACGATGTCTGTATCCTCAGTACACAACCACTAGGCCCAGAAATAATATAAAAGTTTTGTGCAGTTATCGAGTATGTTGGGTTATAGTGGCAGTTGGTGGCGCAAAAAAAGGTATACTCTGTAGACCAGAGGACCCCCCCCCCCCCCCCAAACTGAGACACAGCGACTGTCTTCAATGTGCTGTGGAGTGTTTACTAATCACATTTTATTGTTGAAGAATTTCAGCCTTGAGTTCACATGAAGTGTTCCTGGATGCCGACAAAGCGGTATACCTTCAGCTCAGAGCGACGGATGTTAGACCTTGAGGAGAATAACTTGACGTCTGTGAAGAGTCTGGGGGAGGTTGTGGACGAGTGGAATAAACAGATCTGTGTGCAGAAAAATGCACGCTGCAACCAGCAGCTCAGGTGCTGCTGCTCTGTTAACTGTCGTCCCCTTGATTCCTCTCACCTTGCTGCTGGAGAATATCAAATATTAATGCTGATTAATTATAGATTTTTGCTTAAAGTACACCTTAAAGAGCATCCGTTCTGTGTTTCATGAGTCTAATCTCAGAGCGACCAATCAAACGATTTCAACCTTCTGGAAAGCTAAAATGCAGATTTATTTTTTTGTACAAACGTCATGATGGTCCTTCATCCGGAAACGTTCCCCTCTCTGACCTTTCCGCGGTCTTCTGCGGGCTTTTAGGCTTCGCTTGAATAGAGATTATATTAATCCTGAAGGTGAAATGAACCTTGCAGTGTCAAATTACTGCTGAGCCTCGGTTGAATAACAGCACCGCCTCTCCTCGGGGGTCCTCAGGGGGGTTTTGAATTACCCACAAACACATTTGCTTTTATCTCTTAAATTTGTCCTAATTGTGTTTACTGTATTTTCCCCGGCTGCTGGTGTTTGTTTTACCTTCAGAGTGCCGCAGTGCCCCACATAGATCCACATCACACAGATCCACACTGATAAGATTCACGACTGAATTTGAATCATATCCAGCAGTACGTGAGATAACATGGCGGTAACTGGAGGTAAAATCTAAGCTTTAACAATGCCCCAAAAAAAAACAGTTTAACACGAATGTAGAAGCTTTTTTTTGCTATAGAAGCAAAATGTCCCTTTTTTTTTTAATCAGCAAACATGCAGATCTTAAGTCACAGAAGATTCCATCACTCCATGAACTCTGGATCACTGATATAATATCAGAAGTTAGTGTTTGATATTGGTCTTACATATTTCACGTTTTAAGACTGACAAAAACGGTTTATATCTGAGGATTCTTATTGTCGTCTTTTTACCTAGAGATGCACCGATCTACTTGTTTTCGGTTCCAATCCGATTCCGATACAAATGTACAGACAAAGGAATTTTCTTTTTTGTTTGGAAAGATTTATTTTTTGTGCCTTTAATGTAGAGCTAGGACAGTGGATAGAGTCAGAAATCAGGGAGAGAGAGAGAGAGAGAGAGTGGGGAATGACATGCAGGAAAGGAGCCACAGGTGGGATTCGAACTTGGGCCGCCGGCTTGGAGGAGCAAAGCCTCCATACATTGGGCACGCGCACTAACACCGGTATTTTCTTCAGCATATTGAATTATGTTGTTAATGTTGTTGGTTTTATGTGTAAGGCTACTCAAAGCTGGAGTAAACCCAGCATTTCCACTTAGTGATTTTTTCCAGCTAGAAAAGCGCTGCACGTCCGTCCTGTCTCTATGGCAACAGACTGTTGACAACGGGCGCTGCATGACCGACACTGCGCCTTTTCTTTGCTCTGTTTTTTATATATTTGAGATTTATTTTCCCCCAACAGTCACGGAGCAAATAGGGGTAGGGTACAAGACGCGATCCACAGGCAACAAATATATAGGGAATATCATATATATTTGGAAAAGAGTGTTCAAAGCGGCCGAATAAAAAGGCGAAGCACTCGGTAAAAAAAGATGCTTGTAGCCGGGCTTTCTCTCCGGGCGGCTGCCTGCTGCTGCAAACAGTCTCTCCTCATGAAGATTTTTTAAAAATGGACCCTGGTGCAGAAAAAAACACAGGTGAACCCAGGGCTTAATAAAGATCTGTCTGAAAATACCAAATCTTTAGAAAAAGAAAAAGCAATAAACTAATGGAGAATGGTTTTAAATCACGTGATACCTTTAAGTATTTAGTGTCAAATAAAAATCTAAAGTTCTACAGAACCAAAGCAATCACCAATGGAATGCATTTCCATTTCCAGTAATGAGTTCTGCAGGTCATCATTAGGACATATTATCTCATAATAAAGGGATCAGTGGAAGGTTAAAGGCTGATTGAGTATAAAGCTTTCAATTATAGACTCATAAAATATTGATATTGTCCCTGTCAATCATCCGTTATGAGCCAGTAGAAATGTGAGGAGGTGCCTGTCACTGGATTTGATTTTTTTCTGTGTTTGAGATGTTGATGAGAGCTAAAAGTCAGCGAGGAGGGGCTCTTTATAAAAAACAAACATAGCCCCAAGGTGACAGGCTGTATGAGCGCATCAAAGAGGAAGCTGATGATGTCATTGAGGCTGGGAGGCGGGGCCAAGTTTTGGATCTTCTGTGTACAAACAAACGACATGTTATACTCGCTCTGCCCTGAAGGCGCTAATCAATCATTCACTCTGCTTCTCTATCCTCTTTGGATTGAAGATGCTGGGAGGTTTTAGTGTCACTGAGTAATGTGGATTATATTATCCTCACCATGTTAACATGTGCGTTCAAAGTCCTCCTGCAGGGCTGCACATAATCTGACGTGCTCGCCGTCGCTCGTTCCGGTTTCAGGAGGAGCGACTGAGCATGCAACAGAAACCCATCTGAAGCTTAATGGGAACTGATGGGAATGAAAATGTGCAGGCGGATTTAAGCTGGAACTCCTGATCTGGACTCAACTCGTCCTCATATTAGCTGTTTTATAATTCACCTGTGTGTCAGGGTACTCACACCTGCTACTCGCTGGGGTTGGTGAGTGAATCAACGCACTGCAGAGTCAGCTGATTGGCCCTGATTTAGACCAGGAGATTATGCTGTATATACTCTTGTGCTTTGTGCTGACACATTATCTCATCTCCAGAGGTAGTGAGAGGTTATTCCGGTGTTTTTCTCTTGTAGTGTCTGTGGCCTAGTCCCTACAAAGGCGGGTATTTAATCCCGATCGATTAATGGTCAATGTTAAATGGACTTTAACATGGACCTTAAATGGACTTGAGCAGGTCACACCTACACATTCACACACTGATGGTAGAGGTTGTTATGTAAAGAGTCCATCAGAAGTAACTAATCCCATTCAAACACATTCATACACCGCTGAAGAAGCAGCGGGAGCAACTCAGGATTAAGAGTCTTGCCCAAGGACACATCGTACATGTTGCTGCAGGAGCTGGGGATCGAACCCTTGACCTTTCAGTTGAGAGACGGCCGACTGTACCAGCTGAGCCACAGCCGCGGTACACATACTAACATCTTCGTCCACATGAAAATACAAAATGGCTGTCATGAGCACGCCAAGTCAACTACGATGTCCTTGTCATGCAAAAATGTTCTCACCGTTCCTCTGCTTTGACCATTTAATTTACAAAGTCGTCCAATCAGGCGTCTCTGCTCATCCACATAGTGGGAGAGTAACTGTGTATGTATGTGTGAGCATGTGAAAAGTCCAGTTAGCATCGTTAGCACCAGCGCTAGTTTGGTTACGTCTGCCATCTCTCTAATCTTATGGAAACTGAAGTGACAGCGACGCACGACGAAAACCAAACGGAAGACCAACCTGTGACAAAAACTCAGTTTTCCCCGTCCACACATAAAAACACCCTGAACAGAGTTTCTGAAAAAATAAAAAATGGAAGGAGTTTTACAAAAGCTAACTTTTCGCCTTTGACCTAGAACGCAGTTCAAAAGGTCAAAACTCACAGAAAAAGATACAAAAACCTGCCTACATGTGGACTGAGCCTGTGCTGTGTGTCAGTCTGCACCAACAAAACCTTTCTGTTGAAGTGCTCAGTCCTGCTCGTCTCTTTAGAGTGTAGCTTGTGGTGTTGGGTAGTTTGGTTCTACTCCAGCCTTTTGTGTCCGGTCTGAAGGCCTCCCAG
The DNA here is from genome assembly GCF_963930695.1 of Labrus bergylta. NCBI lineage: Eukaryota > Metazoa > Chordata > Actinopteri > Labriformes > Labridae > Labrus > Labrus bergylta. Next base: position 1,945,696 of record NC_089215.1, on the reverse strand, counting down.
GCAGCCAGTGTTCTTTTGTTAAGTGTTTCCTGGTTCTCCACAAACACTTAGTCAGTGGTTCAGTTCCTCCTTATCGGTGCATTATTTAGTTTAGAAATCCGGTTTAATTTTTGCCCAACACTAGTTTTGTTTTACCGCCCTCCCATCTAATCGATCTCTTGTGGTTTTTCCCACGGGGGAAACGTCAACAACCCACAACTGCGTTCCACCCTCGCTGTAATATATCACAAACAAATATCTGTGGGATTGGTTCTGTTTTTATGGGCTATGTTTTATTCTCATGCTGTCATTTAGTTGTTTTTTTTCACATTTTCTGTTTTGAGGGATGAGGGAGTGAGGGTAACATGCATGTCATTCCATAAATTGAGAAATTGAGTTTAATTTTTCCTGAAAATCATGTTTTCTGTGTTTATTATAGTTCACATTTTTTACTTCTATGTCACCACTGATATATCTGTCATGACAACAATGGGCACATTGTTTGTGTTTACCATGTTGTAGTTGTTGCCTATCTTAAAAACTGATTTTTTTATCTCGCGGGGCCTCGCTCAGAGTAGAGCTGTTACTCCTTTGCATCTAAAGGAGCCAGTTGAGGTGGTTTGGGGATCTGATTAGAATACCTCCTGGACGTCTTCCTTTGGAACACCAAGATAAGAGGAGACCCCGGATAGACCCAGAGATCGCTGGAGGGATTATAAATCCCGTCTAGCCTGGGAACGCCTCAGAATCCCCCAGGAGGAGCGAGAAAACGTTGCTGAGTAGAGGGAAGTCTGGGTTGATATAGTAGGCTTGCTGCCACCATGACCCGACCTCAGATAAGCGGAAGAAAATGGACAGATGGATGGATGGATTGGTGGGTGGGGCCTCAGCTTGATTAATACCTCTTTGTATGCAAACACTGATTCTTAGATAGATTTGAAATGTAATATTAACATTTGATTCAATGACTAAAGGCAGACACAGAATGTGTAATCATACAGTAGATGCTGCTGCAGACTGTGGGTGGTGTATATGTTTGATTGACAGCTGAGCTTGGGGGGTCATGGGTCACAGTAAAGACAGACAAACAGAGTTGTGTTAGCAGTGATGATGAATGACCTTTAGTGACATTTGGAGGTCAGATTTTTAAGCTGTTCATAGATTGACAGCTGGTTAGAAATCTACAAGACGTCTGCAGAATGTGTTTCAGAAAGCTGCAGTCAAACAATATAAAGGGAAGGCTTGATTGTATAAGGGTTCACTTTAATGTTTTTTTCTTTTTTTTTTTTTTTTGACATTTACCCAACCTACACAAACTAATTCAGGTGATTGTTGTCTAGTCCTCCTCAGTCCCTGTGGAACCTAAAGCCGGGTGTACTTTACGATTTCAGGCCGATTGGGACACGGTTGTTGAGTTGTACGGCTGATTCTGCAGTCCGGCTGAATATCATCCTGATCATGCATTGTTAGTTGTGCAGTGTACTCTGAGGAACGACGGCCGATCATGGCCCAATCAGCTGCTCCCGATTGGCTGGATGATTTTCTGGCATGGTTGATCGTTGCTCGGTCGTTCGACTGCACACACTCACACAGTGAGAGCTGAGCCACGAGCTGATTCCTAAATCTCCATGACAACAGCAGGCATGCCTGTTTAATGTGTCTTCCCCCTCCGATCATAAAGGAATTTATTTGAGATGAATTTCCCCTGATTTGCATATTTTTACTGCATTGGGCTGAAAAAGAGTACGTTTGTATGTCATGATTCCTGCTGTGATTGTCGTTAGCCGATGCTAAAGTTGCTACACAAAGAGATGAAACCACACTTTAAAAGCTCTACTTTAAGTCTGTTTTTATAACGTATGTGTTCTGTTTTAAGCGCGTTTATGTTCTTATATGTTGCCACCTACATGTGTTAGCTTGTGTTTTAAATGGGACATATTTTCACATGCAAGTCAAAGACAAATGTCTGCCTTTTGCAGGCAAAAAATAAAGTAATTTTTATTCTATTCCATTCAAAATGTTAGCTCCTCCTCAAGCCAAAAAAATACCAAAAAAACAACATGAACGTGTGACTTCAGCAGCCTCAGTTTAAGACTCAGCCCTGCAGACTGATGTTAACCAAACACTTTCATGTGGTTGAACAAAGGCCACAAGAAGCAGGAGTGGAATAATCGTGTCATTACAACTTGTGGGTCCTAACGCTTCTGGGACCTAAAAGACGTTTTATTCATTTAATGACTCTGATAAAGATTAAGAGATATCTAAGAACTCACAGGTAGTTTTTCCACCACTTCCCCGAGCAAACACTTAAATAACCTTTTTTTAAATCAACTGCTGTAAAGGTTGTAAAGTTTGAATCGGGAATACATTATTCTCAACGCTAGGGGAATAGGAGGCGGGGTTAAAGAAAACATGATTGCTCCTTCTTTATCTGCAAAATACTCAAATTATTCCTTGGACTGTCGATATCAGTTTGTTAGTTTACTTTCTTTCTGGTAGACAAACAGCCTGAAACAATAACATGACTTGCTGATATAAAATGCTAAAGCTAGCTATTATATTTGGAGATCATTTCAGCACTTGGCTGCAGATTGGGATGCTGATTGATTTCCCCTACAGTGGGCATGGGTTTTTGGTTTTTCCCAAAGTGTCTCGAGAGGAATGAACAATGCTGTGTCCAGTGTTGCTCTATCCATCCATGGGTGGATGTTTGTTTGGCCGTTCAGGCGGTAATCTGTTTCATACCCGTGGGAAAGCCATCAAAACTCAACATTCATAAGAACATTATCAAACTAAACAAAGAGATCAGAAGTGAGGGGGAGCTGCGGATAATTATACCCGATCTGAAAACCCAAAGACAGAGAGAGAGAGAGAGGAGAAACACTGTCATCAGGGTGACGTTCAGCCTATTAACCAGTAGTCGCTGTCATTTCAACAGATTCACACTCTCGACGACGACGATGCAGGATCACAGAGAGTCCACTCACGTTCATGTGGGGTCATTAGACGAGGGATAAGACGACAAATAATCTTAGCTACCTGCCTTATGGCCCAGGTTTGAACCTGGATAATAAAGAACTAACCATTCCATAATAAAGAACTAACCATTCCATAATAAAGAACTAACCATTCCATAATAAAGAACTAACCATTCCATAATAAAGAACTAACCATTCCATAATAAAGAACTAACCATTCCCGGGAAATTGGTCGTCTTTTCCCGGAATCTGATCCATCTAATTTTCTGGAAAATTCTCAAACCCTAATGTCGACTAAAGCTCTGCACGAGACAAGAATGATCTCCTCCACCAACCAGTCTAATTCAGAATAATAATCACTCTAACCGCTTGCTCCCGTCGCTGCCTGCAGGCAGATTTCTAATACGGAGATATTATTCAAATTGATTTGACTTCGTTAAGCTTGTTGTTGTTCACGTGCTGCTGTGAGGAGTCAAATCACATTTATGTGTTCACGTGCTTGAGCAATAAAGATTGTTCCGATAGAAGACACAGGAGAGGAGAGGGTTTTTTTAAATATGGATGTTGCTGAAGCTAAAAGCTAAAGGACAAAGACGATTTCATTTCAAGGTGACAGTTCAGTTAGTTTTGTTCACCAAGTCGGCGCCCAAATCTCCCGTCTGTTTTTGAGTTATGGGCTTCATAACATTCAGGATTTATTTCCAGAGAGGGAATTCCTTTGGAACAAAATGTCATCCCTTCATCATTTTATCCTTCATAACATGGGTGTGAAATAGGGCCTAGTGGTTAGTTTGGCTGCCCTATGTACAGAGGGAAGTGGTCCTAGAAGCAGGCAGCCCGGGTTGGAGTCCGACCTGTGGCTCGATTTCCCACATGTCATCCCCCCACTCTCTCTCTCTCCCTGTTTACGACTCTGTGCAGTGTCCTATCTCGATTAAAAGGCAAGAAAAGCCAGCAAAGATACTTTTAATAAGCATACTGTGGCTCAGTTGATAGAGTTGCTTGTCAACCAGAATGTCTGGGGTTCGATCCCCAACTTCTGCAGCTACATGTCCGATGTGTCCTTGGGTAAGACACTTAACCCCAAGTTTCTCCCGCTGCTTCGTCGTATGAATGTGTATGTGTTACTTCTGATGGACTCTTTACTCAGCAGCCTCTACCATCAGTGTGTGAATGTGTAGGTGTGACCTGCGGTGTAAAAGCGCTTTGAGTAGTCAGAAGACGAGAACAGAACGATACAAGCTCAAGTCCATTTAGCACACAGATTTTTGCATTACTGCCAATTGTTTCTGCTCGTCTTCAAGATCACAAAGACCTCAGTGTTAAAACTTTGACCATCACAATGACATCAGTTTATCATTAAGTCAAAGATGAGGTTTGTACCAAACATGAAGAAACTCCCTCTGGGCATTCTTGAGTTATGGTGTTCACAAAAGAAGGGACGGGCGGATGAACAACAACTAACAAAACATATCTGCTGCGGTCCAGTCAGGGTCAATCGAATACATGCAGGGTCGCCTCCCTTGTGCTTAACTTTCAAACATAAACAACATTCTTCTACTGTTTGCTTCACAGCAAAAAGAAAAAGAGATGCCACCCTGAAGACTTTCTAGAGTTGTGAAGTCCACTGTGTGATTATCAATCAACTTGTTGTTGTTTTTTTGCATCTAATCGTTTTTTAATTAAAAAAGGGGTTTACCACTCCAATGGGAATTAGAGGATCATATTTAACTGTCTGAACAAAGAGACCTCCCAAAATCTTCAGGAGAATCTGACTATGGGAATACAACAGTGTCTTAACAGGGTCGAGGTCAGATTTGAACCCACAGCCGCCGAGACGAGGACTACAGCCTCAGTACATGGGGCACGGGACATAACCGCTAGGCTATCGGCGCCCTCTTTTTTATTTTTAGCACTCATTGCTTTATTATGGGTTTTTTTTTATCCTGAAAGGCAGGGTTGGTAATTTTCGAAAACTAGCATGATTTTGAAAGTAGCATTCCCTCAGTGCTCCGTCTGCACCCAGCCCCTCCCCTCTGTGCTCCCTCAAAAGCCACGCCCCCTCACTCACATGCACAAGCGCCATTGGTCCAGAAGTGGACATCAGCTCATGCTTTGAGTGTGGGCTCATGCACGCAAGAGGTCAAGAACGAGCAGGGAGACAGGGAGGCGTGTGATTGGTTCATCAGATTGGTACCTCGTGGCAGACATTGGTTGAAGTTTTTACAGACTTACAACTTCTACAGATGAAGGATTTTCTTTGTTCCTAGTTCCAAGTTATTAATTTCTGTCAGGACCTAAAGACAATTTCAACCAAAATCTTAAAAAGTGGATCTGGAGGAAATGACCAACCCTGCCTTTAATGTTTTTTTAATATCTGAGGCTTCTTAATTGCCTCTGTGTTTGAACTCTGTGATTTAAATGAAGCTGTCTCTCCTCAATATTTGATAAAGAAACTAAATGGAAAAATCAGAGTATCACAGTTATTGTGATTCATCCTCCGGGAGCCATGGGATATATTTGATTTAAGGAAAAACCATCCAGTAACTGTTGAGACATTTCTCCAAAAATGTAAAATGTAAACCTCAAAGCATCACGACAGTCAGTGGGCTTCATCCCGAGGACCATGAATGTGAAAAAAAATAATTTAGTTCGTTATCTAGTCAGCTGTGGTGGACTAAGCATTTGTCTAATGGACCTTACAATCCTCTAAAAAGAAACAAAGTATTGATTTTTTCCTCCAAATTAGAGCGCTGGACAGACAAGTAATTAAGAGATCTGATGTGTTTTCTGCAGCTGTTTAATCTCAGCTGGACTTGAAGAGTTTGACCTCTGAAGAAACTGTGGTGCTGAAGAGTTCAGGAACAGTTCAGCACCAAAACACAAACCTGAACTAACTTCTAACTTTAAAAAAGAAACCCTTAAAAAAAAAAATCAGACTTCTACAAAATTCTGCAGGTTATCGCCGTGTGCAATCATTGGATTTAATGACCCAGATCAGGTTTCAAAGAGTCGTTCTGACTTTAACTGATGAGAAAAATGAAGAATGAACACCAGCTGTGACATTTATCTCCAGTTTTCATCCATTTAAAGCGGCTTGATCGTCTTAGTGATGTTAGGATCATTCTGTAACATGATCCCATCTTACTCCTGACACAAACACCATCCTCCTCCTCCTGCTCTATTATCTGCAGCAGTCCTACTTTGTGTACACGTGTTTGCTTCTTACAATTGTTTGTGTGTGTGTGTGTGTGTGTGTGTGTGTGTGTGTGTGTGCACATGTGTGTGTGTCTCGCTAATTTCTATGGTCATGCTAATTTCTACACAATTACAAAAACAGGATCTGCCCAAGGGGACGAGGAGGAGGGGTGAGGGAGGGAGAATAGAGGAGATCAAATTGAATCTTTTCTGATCTTTTGTTTTCTGGAGTGAGAGCTAACGGGGGGAGGGGGGGAGGACTTACTGGTGGTGTTGTATCTGACGCCGTAGAACATCTCCGGACAGGGTCGCGACACCATCTGGCCGGCGCTGCTCCTGGGCCAGCAGGTGCCGATGCCGTCGATGGAGGTGTCACAGAAGACCCCCGAGCCTGCAGCGCGGGGGGACAGACATGTGAGTAACAGACAAACACATTCCTGGCATGCTTCAGGTTCTACATATAGCCAGGGTGAAATTCTGACAATGCTCCAGCGATGTTGGCAATAAACCGCCGAGCCGAACGAGCTGTTTGTGTACACAGGCTCTTAATGATTTCTCTTGAGCTGAGCATGCGTCTCCTGTGGAGCGTCGCCAAAGTCTATTTCCGGCATTGTTTCTCGTCTTTGATGTTAGTCCTCATAATCTGAGTTCAGATCAAACTTCCACAACAACTCAACTGCTTTGTAGTGCAATGAATTAGTTTCACACAACAGGTCGCACTCACCGCTCCACTGACCCGTGGCATTGCTCAGGGTTGTGTTCCAGGAGGAGGCCAGGGACTGCACTGCAACCGGGAGAGAGAAGAGTTTCATCAATTGGCAGCCATCTTTGTTTGCACGCATTAGAAGAGGCGATAGAAATCTCATTACATTCAGCTTAACAGCTACAAAGGGTGAGCAGTAAAGGGCAATGGTAAACACTGATGACAGACCCTTTTTCTCCTGGAGCAATAAGAGGGCGGCAGCAGCAAATATGAATCCAGACGTGCCCCCCGGAGGGTCAGGCTATTAATTCAGTAATCCGGAAATGAGGATGTTCTGCGGGGCAAAGTTGACCCACAATTCTAATGGAGTCAGATGTCTCCTAATCACGGCTTTGACATCTTATTGTTGTGGGGAAATGAAGGAATTAAACCAGACTTTCAAGTCAATTTGGAAAAAGAAGGAGAGGGGGAAAAAAAACACTTTTGGCCTAAAATGATATTCATGTTTGATTGACGAGGACTTCTTCAGGCTGAATATATTACGACTGCCTAGTGTGTCTTCTTCAGTGCCAAAAAAATCCCTCGCAGTGAACGGCTGCATCAACAAAAATCACGACTTTGACTCGTGAGACCCGTTGGCGTCCTCTCTACCAGTAAGTGTCAGCGTTCCTTAAAGAACAAACTGCTGTCTGGTCGTGTTACGGGAGAGATGACGGTTTTGTTTTCCGTGGAGAGGTGAGGGGAGGTGTGTCGGGAAGCAACAGAGGAAAATGTGGACGTGTGTATATCAGATGATGTGTTTTCTGTGTCGTCTTACAAATGATGTGGCGTTTCGGCACATTAGCGTCAAGAGTTTGGCGAGCAACAGAAGTCAGGTAACGCTTCATTTGCTGTTGAGTATGTAGTAATGAACGCTAAGTCCTTTTTCAGCCAAGTTTACTGAATGTATCGTTACTAGTTATATACTTATTTGTAAAGACAATCTAAGGTCACATTTCCATCCGAAGAACCGCAGTGTTTAGTCCCAGGGATTACTTTTCAAGGAAGTGAAAAAAGGATCAGAATGATGCCAGACCTGGATGAAGGAGGGGTAGGGGGGTATACACATCCACATCCTTTTTTTTTACTCTTATCTTAGGGTATATTTTAGTATTAGGTTTGTATTTATATCAAATGTGTTTTTCCCTCTAAATTAATTAAGGTTGAACCTGCTCATCTTATCCACACACCCTCAAGGACACAAACACCAGTAGGGCTAGGCCTCACGTTTTTAAAAGTTCCACTCGATATTCTGTCATTTATAGGAGTTGATCATCAGCGGCTGTACATGAACATTTTAAAAACGAAGCCATGAGAAGCTTCAGTCAGGCACCTCAACCTGTGTATTTATGAGAGGGATGTAGGGACAGTGGTCTCTCTCTCTCTCTATCTCAAGCTGATGGGATTCTGCTCTCTTGGTTTTGCTGCATCTTATCTCTCCACAGGATTTTATTTTTTTAAACGCGACTTTTGTTATCTTGCACGGAGCCGACAAAGGCTCAGACACAGGCCGCCTGCAATTTAACACACTTTCTTGTGTGCTTGCAATTTCATGAATACATTTTTAATTTTTTTTTTTTTTTAAAGATTTTTGGGCTTTTCGTGCCTTTAATGCAGAGAGAGGACAGTGGATAGAGTTGGAAACCAGGGAGAGAGAGTGGGGAATGATATGCAGAAAGGGGCCACGAGTGGAAGTGAACCCAGGCCTACCGCTCGGGACGCTCGCCCTAACCATTGCGCCACCAGCGCGCCCCAAAAACATTTTTTAAAAAGGTTGGAAATGCACTTGGGCGGCCCGCCCAGGTATCGTCTACGTGTGTTATCACTTAAGTTCCATCACCCCTTTTATGATCAGTGTTTCCTCTGCAGTCTTTCTCTCTTTAATCTTCAAGACCCTTGAAGATTAAATGAATCGGTCGGCTAATGTATGAAAAGGTGACGTCTGAATTATGTAAAACTATAAAACAGCATTAACACCATATGGAGAAACAGACGGGCATGATCATTTTGTGAAACTGCAACAACAGTAAGCAGAATCTTATCCTCAATAAAACCTGGACTGTGTTGTTATTCCATTAATATGTCAAATACCCTGAACAAAAAGAATCTGACCATGGAAAGATACCAAAGGTTCCTGGTCCCAGGGGGAAAGTTCCTGTGGTGGAAATGTGGCTTCCTAACGTCATGTTCAGTTTTTGGAAGCTCTTGGTTTGTTCGCTGAAACTCCAAATAACGCCATGTAGCCTGACCAAATAGAGTACAAAATAAGGTGAAAGGAGGGGTGTCAGCAAGGCCACCCATAAGAGGGGATGAATGGGGATAGCTTTCTGGAACCAAGTCCCAAGGGAAGGGCCAATAGAGGTTAGCAAAAAGGGGGTCCATCCTAATTTAAAGCACAATGACCAAATGTTTTTTATACCTAAAGACTCACCATGACCTCTTTAAGTGATTAAAACATAGATTGTTTTTAGTAACATGTAGCCTGTTTTTTTAGCTCCTTAGAATGATATGAACTACTTTGAAATGTTAGCGATGCAAGCGGGCCCAAACGGAGCTGATGTTAGCAAGAAGGCTAGTGCTAACAGTACTGATTGAATGTGCATATGTTAGTTTAAATCATATCCTGGGAGGGTCCATTCACTGGGTCGTTCAGGGGCCCAGACTTATCTGTGGGCGGGCCTGGTTGCCGGTTTAGCTCAGTGGTCACGTTGACAGTCCCAAGTGTTTTTCCATCAAAGCAGCGGTCCCACTTTTAGCCATTAACTGCCTGTCAGCCCCCACTTTTTCATCCCTGTTTCCAACTCTATCACGTCCTATCAGTCTAATATCGTCTTTGAAAGGTTTCAAATGAAAACACACAATCAAGCTGCTTTAGAGATAATGTAGGATTCATCTTGACTTGTTCCAGTAACTAAGAGTCAGGTTACCTCTGCGTGTTTCCTCAGCTTCGTCCTTCTATTTTTAAATCGTCCCCAAATTTTTGGAAGTGCTTAATCTCAGAAAAGCTTTTTTGTAGGTCTCATGTCTGTACCCATGGTTTAGAGGCAACGACAAACAACTGTTTAGTTATTTATCTTGATTGTAGAGTCTTTTTTTCTCTCCTGTAAAGTTCAAGTTTCTCTCATGACCACACGGCAAGACGTCTGAAATTTAACTCAGTACAGTACGGTAACAATACACCTCATAAAACATAAACATTATACCTCAGTCAACGCCGGGGCAGGGTGTCATTATAGAACGGTAATATCAAGAGAAAGCTGATACCTAAATGCAACCTGTGTTCAAGAAGGAAAGAAGTCTGCACAACACAGAGTCATAGATCAGGAAACGTCTCGTCAAACAATGCGGAAACAAAGCGTGTTAGACTCACATATTCATTTTTATATCCATTATAAGTCAAGAAAGGATTCACAACTTACACAACTTTACAATTATATTAACTACATTTGACTTTTTTTTTGAGAGAGAGAGAGAGAGAGAGAGAGAGAGAGAGAGAGAGAGAGAGAGAGAGAGAGAGAGAGAGAGAGAGAGCAGGGAATGACATGTGAGCCATGAGACACAGATCAGATTTAAACCTGGGCCGACCACTCTGAGGACTATGGCCTCCGTACATGGGGCACACACTAACCACTAAGCCCCTGGCTCCCCTCGTTGCGTCACTGCGTTTTGTTTTATCATGGTTTTTATTCCTTATTCTATTTAAGTGTCTAATGTTGTCAAAAAGCTTCAGCAAACTTTCGTATGAGCGCTGCAGCTGAGGCTCCAGACATCTTACAGCGTCCCCAACATCCTCTGTTTGGTGAGTTTGACTTTCTGCAGGAGGTCGGAGAGACAGATCACCAAAAGCGATGTCCACAATTTAAAAAATGTATATTTTATAAGTCAGGCCATCGAATGACTGAACTCCAATGGTGACCCTGATGATGGGTTTTATTTTGGTTTAAATGGTTTTATGGACTTTTTTAGACATTCCAAGTTTCCCCTTGTTACCTGATGTACTCTAGTATTTATGTATTTCATGTTTTCATGTTGTTTCTAAAAAAAAATGTTTTATTACATTTTATTTTATTTAACCAGATTGGACCCATTGAGATTAAAAACCTCTTTTTCAAAGGAGACCTGGCCAAGACAGTCAGCAGCAAAAACACAAAGTTACAGACGGAAATACAAAGAGAGACAAAGTACAATTTACAAAACACTAGATTTTGGATTAGAAATGTCTGAGTCTATGTGTCTGTGTTTCTCGTTTTCACCTGGCTACAAAACTACTTCCCCCATGGGGACAATAAAGTTGAAGTGATACAAAGAGCCGATAAGCGTCGGTCTAATAAAGTTGATCTTCTACAGGTGCTGCTTGACCTTTTTGACCTCTTCAAGCCTTTCAATCTCCATGTAGTTGTGCTCCTAATCGTTTTAAGCTTAAATGCCATTTGATTGTCTTTGTAAAGACTGAAACATCGCCTCTGCTTCTTGTAGTGTTTGCTTTTTATTGCCTATTTCATCGATTAAGAATTTATTCAATAACACACCATAAATTCTCCTGATTATTTTTCAGTGCACATTTTGAGGCGTGTAAACTGTTGTGGTCACATGAATATTAAATAAATAAAATATGTTGTCAGACTCTTGATTTATGTCTTCATATTGACTCAATCGACTGAGTGAGGCTGTAGAACATTCATTGTCAGATGTAATAGACACATTTGACTTGACTTGTTGTTGAAGTAGCGGTGAAGTTTAGCTCAAATCCACAGAGTCTGTGACAGCTTAAAAACAAGAACCACACAGTTAACATTGTGATTAGTTTGTTCTGGAGTACCTGGAACATATTTTACCCCGAGGCGAACAACAAGAGGCCTCTTTGAGTGTGCCGGCTGCTTGAGCTCTCCGGGTGTGTGTTCACTGGTTATTTAATGATCCGCTCTTACTGTACGTGTGAAGTCTACACAGAAACAGAGCGATAAAGCAAAGACACTCTGCCGATAACCTCAAAGGGAAAGTTGTGATTGAGGGCGAGGAGTTTGACATTTAGTGCTTACGAACATGAAATGGAAAAGACTGGAAATCAATTCAAATTCTTACGAGGGGCCGTTAAAGTGGATCAACATGAAACACTCGGGCTGAATTGGTCGAGGCCTTTTTAAAGCTTGTAACAGACACTGTAGTCGATGTTTATCCTCAACTTACATGAGACGTTCCCTGACAGCAGGAGAAGAGCTTCACATGTCAGATCTGCATACGAGCCCGAGGGCAGGAGGCTCACGATGGCACAAACCTGATAAAGAGAAGAAAGAAGAAGAAAGGTCACACAGGTCACCGTCAGTCAATGTTTATCAGCATGATTACGCTGCGGTTAAGTGTGGGTCATGCTGGGAAAGGGAATCAGCTGTCGGTTTCCCTCTAAAGACACATCTTATCATTCAACTGAAAGAGATACGACGCAGCCTTATAATGAAAATGTGACAGGCAGGAATGTTTGAACTTCATATGACTTTTTAATCAAAGGGCATATTGTTCATGAATAACAGAAGACATGTTGAATCTGGCCCTTTATGGTTTATGAAATATGAAAAAATATGAACAATATTTGATATATGCAAAAATGTTCTTTGCACCTTGTAAACAGAACATTCAACCTGGGCCCCTCCTCCTGGGCTCATCGCCACCAGAAGCTCACGCTCACTGCAGGATGTTTACCTTCTTGTACCTACTCTGCAAGCTATTGCATGTTAGGCTAGAGCAAGCTAACATCAGTTATTTGCGCCCGCCTCTCCAACAGAAAGCTGGCCAAGCCCATGTCCACGGGTAAAACTGTGATTATATTTTCTGTTCTTTATTACTACATACAGGACTGTCATATTCTCCTGTTTGAATCGCGTCCAATCGCTGAATTGAATCCTAGCCTTAAATCACCTGCAAGCTGCCATTGGCCGAAGGAAAGTCACCAGCTCCCTGCCGCCCAGAGACATCCAGAGTCAACCAAAACAAACCAAAACAAAGATTATAGCCTTTTTTTTTACTCTTATCTTAGGGTATATTTTAATATTAGGTTTGTATTTATAGCAAATGTGTTTTAACCTCTAAATTATTTTTTTGTTTTTGCAACAAACAACTTTAATCTGTTCAATTTATCCACGCACGCACACAGACGCAAACACCAGGAGTTTTGAAAAGGAGTTCAACACAGAATCAGCAGAAAGCAGCGTAACATTTTTAAAAACGGAGCCATTAGAAGCTTCAGTTTTGATTGGCGCAAGGTGCATTTACAAGAGGGGTTAATTGATAGTTAATCGACCAATAGGTGTGCAGGTTTGGTTACAGTTTAGACTGTAACAGAATAATATCAGTACTACAAACTATTGTTTCTGGGTGCTTGTTTCTAATAGTCACCAAAGAGTTCAACCCACGGCCGAGAATTAGCTGTCAATCAAATCCTGCAACCTGGCAACTGTGGCACTTGAGCCCTGACGACATAATGAAAGTACAACAGTCACTCTCTCTCTCTCTCTCTCTCTCTCCCTCGTCTCAGTGCTCATGTTTGAATCTCTGCATTCGCCTCTAATTCCCTCATGAAGTTGTGCTGAAAACTCTGGGTGCCCTTGAGCAGATGCTGCATGTATTAAGGACTCCTCTCTCCTCGTGCAGCGCTCCTTCTTTGTAGTTTGTAAATCATTTTGCCCGTCAGCACCCTTTCATGTTTACAGATACAAGGATACCATAAAACCATAAAAGCTGAAGGAGGAGGGTCGGCTCCCTTTTAGGAGGGTTTGAAATGTTAAGAACTGTTTTTTTGTTTGTTTGTGCATCATGTCTGTGTGCAGTTAGCCTACTTTACGTGCGAGCAGAAGGACAAAAACATGAAATAATGCACATAATTACAACAGTAAAGTAGCTCAGGAGGGTGGTGCACTTGTTTCTGTGAGGTCTCGTGTGACAGAACTGGTGTTCTCCTGCTTGTTTCTAACACAATAACAGTGAGAGACAGCATCTGCTTCATTTACCACGCACGCACGCACGCACGCACACACACACACACACACACACACGCGCACACACACACACACACACACACACGCAGGATAAAAGGTCAGAACCTCGCTCTGTTTTGAAATGACAGTTCAGTTGAATCCAGTGTTCAGATTCTTGTTTCTGCACACTTTGATCTCTCCTGGATTCTTGCAGTGACAGCTGGAAACCCTCCAGAAAACATCCAGTGAACACTGAGCTGCACGTTGCACCGCTGACATCTGGAAAGCTCTGATCCTTGCCTGTCTGCCTGCGTGCCAGCATCTGTCTGAGCTGCTTTATGGGCGAGGGAAAAAGGCCACAAAGGAGTGTAAAATGTCATCAGTTTAGTTTCTGTTTGGCCCCTCTAATTGACCCCTAACCAGGTTACACGTCGATGCAGCCGTCCTTGAGTGTTCCCCGCGGATTGCCAGAGGCCGGCTTCTATTACTTTTAAAAGCCAATGTTGCATTTCTTCCTAAATAAAACATCCCTCTCAATTATGCAACACGGAAACTGTAAACATTTCACCGTCTTCATACAGAAAATGGAGAAGCAAAAGTTGCTTTTAGTGCCTCCTTTTTTCTTCTAATTAGTCTGGAGTTCAAAAAGGCAGCGTTCATACCTGATGGTGACAGCAGCGTGAAATGCCAGTGCTTGTGTGTAGTGTTCATATAAAATGCTAGCGTGCCCCCAGATTTCATGGCAGGATTCCTGATGGCTGGCTGTGTCTGTTTCACGCTCAGTGAGTCCTGGGCGGGTATCCGAGCATGGTAACCTTCTGCACCCGCTGTCCATCTCCTTCCAAGTGATTAAAGCTCAACAACTGATGGCCGTGACCGAAACGACGGGACAAAAACGATTCCTGTGATGCTGGTTAAGTGAGTTCGAGGTGATTCTATTTCATCCCAGGCAGCCTCTAGAAGCATCAAAAGTCAAAGTAAAATGTGAGATTACTCAGGTGAAATACAAATCTTACCCTTGGATGATACAGGATTAATCAACCAAAAGAAAGAATCTCAGTTTTTCTCATTGTTTCTACAAACTTTTTAAAATAAAATGTATGACTTGAGACAATTTTACGACCAAAACAATGAAAAATGATTACCATATTTGTACGGCGTAGCGTTGGCGCATATTGGATTTCATGTGTGACTCAACTGCTTTGCTTCCAAGTTTTAATCTTTTTTTCCATTTCTTGTAATTCATCTCATAAGTATCGTTTGTTTTTGCCAATTATTCCCTGTATTTATCATCTTGGGTTTCCCCATCTTCTCCGTCTCTCTTCTGTTTGAATACGTTCCTAAAACGCTGCCACATGTGATGCTTTAAAAGCTATTCCTTGTCCAAGCAAATTGACAAAAAAAAGGGATAATAAAAAATCAAATAACAGCGACTAGACAGTCTAGATTTGATAGAGTATTAGGACACGTCACAGTCAAGGAGCCATCTTCAATTTAAAACCTCACACAAGTCAAAATAAGAAACTTTAAAGCATTTCATGAGCTTTCATTTTAAAATCTAACTTAAGGAACCCTATTTCTGTCTTTGGCTTTTCTGGAGAATGGTTCCTCCAATCAAACCTCACACTGAGCAGATCTATCACGCAGGTCCCAAAGGCTATACAAGAAACGATGTAGCCGCCAAGACATCGCCCATCGGTTTGTGGACCGTTGTTTTAAAGCCTTAAGATTGGCCTAACATTGGTCGACATATTTTTGGGGCCAGAAGTGACCAAATCTGAACGAGGGGGGTGGACAGGAGAGGAGCGAGGAGTTAGCAGATGCTAAGGTATCGGCTAAGGCTAACACAAGATTTGTGATTCCAGAAATACTGAAAGTAATTTTGGTTAACAGACGCATCTTTTTTGGGTGGTTGTGGGGGGGGATGCCTTGCTCAAGGACCTCTGCAGTGCTCAGGAAGTGAACTGGCACCTCTCTGCCAGAGCAATGGTCCGCACCAGGACATGAACCGGCGACCCTCCGGTTCCCAACCCGAGTCCCTACAGACTGAGCCACTGCTGACCACATTTAATGCACATAGTTTCTGTTATATTCATGTACTGCTCTGTACAAACTGAAAGGGAACCGACTAAAACAATAATTTATAAAGTGTAGGTGTCATAAGAGTTGTACGAATTGGAAAATGATCGAAATAAACTAAATTGTACCAGAATCATGGTGAGATGTAGACGATAAAATCAGAAAATATTAATTAAGGTAATAAATGAACTCTGAAGGAGGCTCATTTTCTCAAAGACTTCTCAACATACTTCTAATCAACAGACTGACATTAATCGCTAACACTAATTAAACAGTTACAAAGGCCTAACAGCATCTCTGTTTTTAGATGAAACTTGGAAGTTTTCTATTTGGCAGTGTTAGGTTCAAAATGATTTAAAAAGGTGTCACTGAAAGTGTGTTGTATTTGTATTTTGTATTCATTGTGTGTGTGTGTGTGTGTGGGGGGGGGGGGGCATTGTCTGTACAAAATAATAAAATAATAAAATCCATTAAGATAACTAGGAAACCAATGTGCAGGATTTCTGTCCCGACAGACACACAAAACACTGAATTTGACCAATGACATTACAGTAGAGCCTCTGCACCCTTGTTGGTCTGAGTGTGTGCTCCTCTGGCAGGTGCTGAATGACCAGGTTGAGGACTAACAGAGGCGTTACATGTTTTGTAGCACGCAGCATTCAGCTGCCCAACAACCTCACTATGAACTCAGCACTCAGCACTTTATTGAACTTGCTTCCTGAAACCCATTACATGTAACCATGTGATGCTTTGATGATGTATTTTAATGATTTGGTTTTATGTTGTTGATGTAAAGCCTGGCTCGGACCACAGTCTTTAAAATCCATCACGCACATCACGCAATGATAACACATTTTATTCTCTATAATCTGAAACATGCACACACTGCAAGAAATGAAAATAGCAGCACGTCACATACTACAGGATTGAATTGAAGATTATCGAGTTTGGGTGAAGAGATGGCTCGGGACAACAAGGATAGTCTGATCATGGAGAGCTGGTAAGAGTTCAACTGTCAAATGCATTTCAGATTTCTAGTTCACCTGTACAGGTTGCATCTTGCTGCCGGTCGGCATAACTACTGTCCTTCCTCGTCTCTCGCCGTTATTGTTGTCACATGCAACCTCTGCTGGATCCTTCATAACGTAACCATCAAGATTTTAAATCCTAAATATCAAACATGTTTGATCTAAATCAGCAGTGGCCCCGATGCTCTTTGAGCAGATCAGAGAGGTTTAGATTGGATCTTCAACCAATCACACTACCAAATAAACAGGGCAGATAAAACGGGTCCGAGCGACCTCGAGTCGGGAACCCCAACGGGGATCGTCACGCAGGGAGTACCAGACCTCCAGTTGTCCTGATGATCCTGTAATCTGAGACGGGCTTTATGATTTGATGCTCTCTGTTCATGGCTTATTCCTCAATAAGGTGCAATAAAGGTTTTGTTCATTCATTCATTCTAACAACCATTGGAGTCTCCCCCTGCTGGTCGCTGTAAAAAATGCATGTATGCATTATTATGTACAGTCTATGTTTATAATGTGCAGTTTTTAATTTAGTGAAAATTAAATAGAAAGTGTCACAATATTACAAATTTTAAATCTGGACTTCTACTGTAACGTTTGGAGTCTGTACGTGTGAGTAAGAATTTCCTTTGATTTAAAAAAAAAAAACACCTTCAGACTCGGCACAGAACACTACAATGAAGAAATGAAATGCCAAAATCTCCCTTTGATTCTGTTATATAAGAATGATGGGATTATTCTCACAGATGCATGAGATGTGTGAGATTGTTGAGGTGGAGCTGAAAAATCCTAAAATCTTATAAAGTCTGTGATTAAGTCCAGGAAACAGACAGATTTACTTCTTCCTTCATTGTTCTCTGAATAAGCACCATTTTTCCCTCAGTGATGACTAAATATAACTCGTGGTCAGCGTCACCATACGAACATCATCAAGCACTATGGTCCCTGTCGAGACTTCTCCCGGTTTATTATTCATTTACCCGATGTGGTATAGAGTAACTGGTTATTAATATCTCTATGAATTAAACATTATCAGGTTACTTATCATCGGAGCTCACATCTTTCATGCCTCCACATTCAATTGTCATGTATATGCTGAGCTGCAGTTTCATCAAACTCATGACTGATCAGGTTTATGATGCAACTTTTTTAAATGTTTCTGTTATTCAACAACTTCAATAACACATTCCAGGCCTGTTTTTAGTGTAACCATCAGGCTGTGTTTGCAGTAGAGATGGGAACGATCTGATCTAATATCAGTATCGGGTTCGTTATTGAGTCAAGTCCGATCATAGGGCGCTTTAAACCTTCTCAGCACGCTTTGAAGAAAATCAGACCAAACTGTAAGTGCCTACAAATCGTCTCCATGACGACGTTCAGACGAGTCTAAAAGATTGAATTTAAAAACCTGACAGTTGTTCCTGTTGCTAACTGTTTGTATGTGAAGCCAGCACAATGCAAAAAAACAACAATAAAACAATTAATCATGATTTAAAAAAATATCTAAATCAGTATCGGAACTGAAAAAAAGTGAATCCATGCATCTCTAGTTTTTGCAGGTGAATGCTGTGTCTTCAATAATCTTTCATGGTGTCAAAGTGGATACAAACCTGCAACAAGCAGACCTGTACAGGTTCGATTCACCTGCATGAATTAAACACAAAGGTGATGCTCTGCTGAAGACAGACGAATAAAGCATGAGGCAGAGAGAGCTACACTCACGCCAAAGCTGAAACTCTTCAAAAAGACTGATTTGCACTGAAATAGGGATGAAATATTCATGCTGAACTCACTTTGTAGAGAATAATAGAAATTTGAGGACTCCACTAGCAGCGAGTTTTCCTGCAATGCATCACAACTCAGAAGTTTATTATCCATTAAGTATGAAAAATAAACTCTCACTGAGAAATGGAATGGACTTAGAGGCCTTAAGTAGCATCAAGGACAGATTTAAGGTACTTGGACTTAGCGTTCTACAATTCACTTAGCAGACGCTTTTATCCAAAGCGACGTACATCAGAGAGTAAGAACAACACAAACAAGGATCTAGAAAAAAGGGAACAATGTGAGTAAGAGCAAACGATCAGCTTTGAGTCTGATTGGACACACAGGTGTTACCAGTTTGAACTTCTACTGCAGAAAATCGTGCAAAAATCCTGCACTTTTTACTCCACAACATGTGTCTCTTAGCGCAAAGATTCAGTTAATACAAAAGATAAATTATGATCTCTTAAACTACATCCAGAATGCACTTTATTGTCTGTAAAAAAAACGGCACCTTATTCATCCTTGGTTGGATATAAGCTTAATATTTCCCAGCTGCAATAATAAAGCCAGGAAGGAAAAATGCTTCAATAATCAAATCCAGTGATGGGAAATGTTAACTCTGAAATATGGCATCCTGCATCATCTAAACTTAAAGCATGGGCACATTAACATTCTGATGCTTATAGTTTTGGAGGTTTGAAGGCAGTAATTCTACACTTGTCTTCACTCTTTGGTCGTTAAATAGAAATACTCGCCTAAACTGGCAGCACAGTCCGTGATTAATAGCATTCAGGTACTTTTTGACCTCTGTGGACATCTGATATGTGAGTGTGTGAGTGTGTGAGTGTGTGGGCCCTGTATGGTCTTAAATCACAACAATGGGGGACACTAACAGAGGGCAGGGGGGTCTTCAGAGGATTCTTGGTTATTCTTGGTGCTGCAGCTCTCTCTCTGATCACACAATGGGTAGGAGGAGGTAGATGAAGTAATTCACCTCAGGCGTGTGTAACAACATCAGAGTCTCTCTTATAGAGCACATGTACATATTGTTTGCCTCTCCCCTTTTTTTTGTCCACAACAGTATGACTCACCCAGAGGGGGGAAGAGCTTCTACACTGAAACCCTTTTAATTTGTTCAGTTTTTTCTTTTCAGCATGAAGTCAGAGGAGTGCACTTGCTGCATTAACACTTCTTAATCTCTAGTGTCCCAAATCCTCGTTTTTTCACTCCCCTCTCAGAACCAGCATTAAAGCTTCAGCCCCAGAGAGAGTGGAGGAATCATGCCACTGAGGAGCGTTTTTCTCGTGCTTCTTAACCTTAAAGTCCTGCTTCTTCGTGTTTCTGTGCCTGTGCGTAAACATGCAGCAGCTTCAGCGCGTTATGTTCACCAGCATGATGCAGATTGTGTTAAGACTCCGAGCGGCTGCAGAGGGAAGGGGGGAAAGCTCTCAATATGAAGATCAAAGCCCTAATTCAAACCTTTACACTAAGAGAGGTGCTTTTTTAAACGGGGGGGTTGTTTTTTAAATTAGATCCGAGAAGGAGACACATTCCTAGTCTGACATCTGGACGGGGGGGTTGCCATTTAATCCCTTTTCATTAAGATTATTCTGTCTTAATATCCGCGAGAGTAAGAAAGATCTTCTCACTTTTATACAATACAGTAATTAAAGAGAGGAGGATGGAGTTAAAGAGCAAAAGAGCGCAGAACTTACCTCGAGCAGATAGAAGCATTTTCGACGCATTTCCACTCCTTTACTCTTCACATAATTTGGTCGTTAAATGTCTTCTTACTGACCACACTGCTTCCTTTTTCTCCTCCTTCGCTGAGAATATCATTTGAGTTGAATTGTTGAAAGAAAAAGTCGCACAAACACAATTTTGCTGAAGGTGTCACAAATGTGTTGTTGGTGTTGGGAAATGTCACTTGTGTCAGCGGAGAGTCCGGATGAGCTTGTCCTGATAAAAATCAGAGATAAGGATCCATTCAGAGAGAGAAAATGTGTCAGCAGGTCTTCAGGTGATGAACTGTCCTCTCTGTTTGGGGTCGGTCTCTCCTCAATACTCGATTTAAGTCCCTCGTCAGTTTGGGTTTACCAGACTGGAACCGGAATCCACGTTGGAGAGACGCGCGCAACCACCCTGGTCCCTGTTGTATCTTTCAATCCTGGACCAGAACTAGAACTCCTTTTTAAAAAGCGTGTACAGTCCGCAGGAAACCCGGAGCTGCAGCGTCATGTCCCGCTGCTTCACATCCAGCTTGTGAGCTTCTCCGCTGCGCTGCCTCACTTCGCCGCCTCGACGCGCCGCCCACGTTGTGCCACTTCATCAGGAGCCTGCGACGCGACGCGACTGAGGAACAACTCAATTCCTCGTTGTGGAGTTAATTATGCAACCGACAAGCGCGCTGCTCCAGATCCTAATCTCTAAATCCCCCTGTGATAGACGTCACTGTGTGAGAAAGTTAAAGATGGGCCCGGGGTGGAGGGGAGGAACCGCGCGCAGTGATGAAAAGAGGAGAAGCTCTAATTAAGCATCCACGAAAGAGAAGCCCGTTAAAACATGTGTCCCCGTTTTCTCCGGAATTAGTGACAAACAGAGTTTATCAAATCAGGCTAAAGGGTACAATGAACAGATGGCCCCACTGTGTCCATAAAGTATCAGCTGGATCATAGGAGTGTTAATGAGTTACAGAAACATGCTCTCTAAAAGGCTCCATGTGTAAATGGTACTGATGCAGCAACAATTCATTACTTAATGGCAGAAAACTGATCAGCAACGGTTCCTTGTAATGAAATTAGTGCTTCTGAAGCTGCAGGTTTTTATCCTCACTGTGCTCACAAATTAAACCTGGTGGGTTTAAGAGGATTAAAGGGAAGAACATTTCTGTTCCACAAAATGATGCCTATTTATCATTGGGTTTTCACAAATGAAAATGAGCTCATACTGGAGCAGTGCTGAAAAATTAAGAAAAACTGCAGTACCTAGAGTGTCCACAGAGGCTGTCTGCAGAAACCCCAGAAGTCACATACACACCCATTCAAAAAATCCTGTTTTTACAGCAGAAATTAACATGTATACAGTGGTACAAAAAACTAATTTGGTCTAAATCACTCTTTATCGGCACACTACAGGGAGTACATTCTTTTAGAACTCATCCGTTTTGATCTCATGAGGGCTAAGAGTTATTTATAACAAGGCGCGTGGTATCAGTTTGTCATGAGGCTTAAGAGTTGCCAAACACTACAAGGTGTTGAAAGCTGCCCGCTGATTTTTCCAAGAATGTCAAGTACGTGTTCAGTTAAATGCCAATACACCCGGTCAACGTTTTGTAAACGAAAAAGGAAGGACTTAACGTACAGTCACTTCACTGAAAATCTTTAAAATGATAGCTATGATATCGCAAAGTCTTTTGGAAATGTTTGCTTACACATTGAGCAGATAGAAAACAAGAAAAAAAAAAACTTAAGAGTCGTGTTTGAGTCCACCTGAATGTAAGTCTATATAACATTTACTCACTTTTTTTTCTGTTTTTGGTCTCCACCATATCCTCAGGGAAATATCTGGGACTTCAGCGTCTAAAGGCTCCTCTGTGTTCTGCAGCTTAAATCTTCCTGTCTGCTTTTTTTTCTGCTGAGCAGGTTGTGTACAGTGTAAGCGTTTTCTTTTGTTTTGCTGAAAACAGCATCGGACACAGGTCATAAAATTAACAGGGTGCGATGAAAGAGTGCAGAGTTCACTTGTAATTCTTTGTGCTCTGTCACTACACGTTACACATTTAGAGTTGTTGTTTGATCTATTGCCGATATAACAAAATATGGATTGATTATAGAATCTTCTCCGAGGCTGGACAATCTTTTAAATACAACATCGAGAGAGTTACTGCTCACTCGTGAACTCATGCTGCTTCATTTGAAGGAGTCGAAAGCAGTGGTGGTTCTAGATCACTTTTACTGAGGGGGCCAATTGGGGCCAGTTGTTTCGTCAGAGGGGAACATTAAACCCAGGTGAAAAATGGACAAAGATGATCGCTTTAAAAAAAAAAAAAATCACCTTAATTTTATATATTAAGCCAAATAATAGTGCACATCATTAAATACCATGATTTAGATTTCTTTCAGTTAATATCACAGTAGATTGTGAGTTCGGTTGTTGAGTCAAATACTGTTTATGTGTTATTAAGGGGGGCTCTTCCTTTTGACCCCTGCCTAGAACCGCCCATGGTCAAATCCAATTAAGATGAGCAACAAAGGTTAAAAGATAGAAAAGTACAGAGTTCTCACACCAGAAGCCGCTCCAATTAAAGGAAATTTAATGGAAAAATCAGCACATGTAACGTTTCGGGCCCTTGACCTTCATTAGACATTCTCACCGTTCTGAAGTGTGAGGGCCCCAAATGTTACATGTGCTGATTTTTCCATTAAATTTCCTTTAATTGGAGCAGCTTCTGGTGTGAGAACGCAGTACTTTTCTATCTTTGGATGTTCTTTGTTCAGCACCCAGTACTTAAACTTTCTCAGATGTGCTTTCTGTTTTGACATTTTTGTAAAAACAAAGTTTAAATGTGATAATATTCAGATGAATTTCTCTTGTAATATCTTTGAAAATCTAGTGTCTGTAAATTGTATATATTTTTCACATCATTGGCTGACATTACACTATCCTTTATATATTTAATTCATTATTGATAGGACTACATTACGATGCCATCCTGGCACTTTGGCAGCAGCTAGAATTTCCCCCGGTTCTCGTTAAATTCCAAATAAATATTTCATCATATACTTCAAATCCTATCAGCTCTTCTGTGATATTTTTTTTCGTACATGTGTGACGAGAGAGGTCAACCTTTCTCATTTGCATACCACAAAGGCTTTGAGTGCACAGAACGCTTTATGCACACAGCTTTCTTTAGACGCGGTGACGTGCAAAGAGACATTATTCAAAAGATGCTCTAATGCGAGGTGACAGTGCTCTCCCCTCAGCGTGCCATTTCGTGACGAGCCGGTCGTGGCAACAAGGGGTCCACGGCCAACTGGGTTATGTGGTTAAGATTCTGTTTTCACTTAAGAGCCCGATGGCTTTCTGTGCACACACTTCCTCTATATGAGGCCGGTGTTCAGGTGCAGAAGAAGATAACGCTAACGAAGCAGACAGGTGCTGCATGCTCCTTTAGCAGAACCGCTTGTTTAGTCTTGATTTTCACAAGAGGCCGACTGGATTCTTTATGTAAGATGATCTTTCTAATCCCTTTTCCTGCAGCAGGAGGAGTTCACCATCTACCCATTGAGCCGGCTGCAGTGCCCCCCCCCCCCCTCTTCTCCCCCCTTCTCCTCGTCTAATCTCAAACACAATTTATCTTAAATCTAGACATGTGACGTCCCCGGCGCTGAAAATTCACACACACACACTCTCCGTACACACTCTCGCTGGCTTCAGATGCTGCCAGTGTTTGCTCAGGGTCTTTCCAGAAGCATGGGCGAACTCCCAGCAGGCGTTCACAGCATGTCAGGGTGTCGCACATTGATGTGATAAACATTCACTCTGCCGCCGTGTACAGGTTCCGGATAAAGTGGCCGCTGTCTCCACATGAGTGCGTTCAGTAATGAAAATGTGAAACCTACAGAGTGATGGGATATTGGATGGAAGGGAAGGGAAAATAGGATGTCCAGAGATGTCTCTTCTTATTCTGTTTAGAGTTAACTGCTTATGTTTGAAGAATGGTGTCACAGGACTCTTTTCAAAGCCACCCTAAGAACTAGAACAAATTACAGGTGCAAAAAAAAAAGCAGATGCTCGAGTGTCTCCAAAATACACTCCCATTCAGTTTTTACAGCAGAATTGAACATTTACAGACTGGTTCATAAAATGATTTTGGTCTGATTAGTAATTGTCTTTTTTGATGCATTTTTTTATTT
The DNA here is from genome assembly GCF_963930695.1 of Labrus bergylta. Lineage (NCBI taxonomy): Eukaryota > Metazoa > Chordata > Actinopteri > Labriformes > Labridae > Labrus > Labrus bergylta. Next base: position 1,921,042 of record NC_089215.1, on the reverse strand, counting down.
AAGAAAAAAGAGAAAGAAAAGAAAAAACCATTGGACATAAAAAAATTGACAACAAGCATTTCCTTTTCTTTTCTCTTATCTTTTTTTTCTTCTGTTTTTTTGATTAGTAATTGTCTTAATCAGCACACACTGTATTGGAGTAAAGAAAATGTATAACGCATCCGTTTTGATTTTATAAAGTCATAGTTAGTCTGATGGTTTAGCGGTTTGTCCAGAGGCTTAAAACCTGCCTCAGCTCCAGCTCTCAGCCTAACTGAGACGGCATTTCCAGCATGGAGAACGCCACTGACGGGCTTTCCAAAGCCTCCTGCAGTAACAGATGGGTGACGTCAGGCCTCCTCCATTCATATTCACAGTCTTTGGTTTAGTCGTAAAATATGATCATCCAAAGAAGAATATTGACAGACATTCAAAACGTTGAAATAGTCTGTGGTGGCCGCCTTATCTGTCCTGATTGAATCTCATCTTGTGTTCGGTCCTTGTCACTACCGGCAGCATGAAGCTGTGCCTGCAGCCCAATCAGGTTGCACAGGTTGTCCAGTGAGGTCACGAGAAGGTTTGTTGTGTCTTCCAGCAGTCTCAAGAGCATGGAGGTGAAACCAGGACACCAGGCAGTCACACGAGGAGAGCTGGACGGGGCCGTATAGAAGGGCCTCGACTGGTTTTCTGCTTCTTTATGCGGGAGAAACAGGACTACCAGAGTCCCCACAGCACGACCTCCAGCTGGCTACTGGCGTGCATGTTTCTGACCAAACTGTCACGTCTGTCAAATCTCATCGACCCTTATAAAAAGAAAATCCAATTCAAATCAATATTTTGCTGTGTTAGATGACGGTTGTAGTCCACATCTATTAGGGTGTGGTAGCAGCCTTTAACAGCATAAAAACCAACAGTTATTCTTCAGCTCGTATACTGACGCTGACAGAGCAGTACTGGACTCCCCGTGTGGTTCATTCACAGGCCTTACATCCACAGCTTATATTTATAGAATGTTGTTATAGAATTAGCTTTGGCAAGGAAAAAAAGGCTCAGCTCTCATGGATCAGAGCATTGGGGTTGTGAGGACTAATCCCTCGCTCTTAAGAAAACACACACATGAACATAAATCTTGTGTGTGACACCAGAAATATATATCATGAGGAGGAGGTGCTGGAGACAGCTGCAGCAGCACTTGGCAGGAGTGCATGAGCAGGGAGGCTGACAGTCAGGTAGGAGGCAGGTTGTAAAGTCCGAGCCGTACATCTGCATGATTATGACTGTACATTATTAGCCAGCTGCTAGCTGCTAGCTACAGCTATAATCGGGTGAGGGATGACAATCAGCTAATGCAAGCTATCCTCTGTGTTCTGCAGGAAACAACAACTATGCTTTGGACCCTTTTGACGCATATCTATCTATATTTATTCCCCACTTTCTTTTCATGTGTCATCTATTTCTTATGATGATTTAAAAAACCTTTTTCTTATGCTGACCTGAGACGATCCTCTCAGTGTTATTGCAGTAACACTGAGAGGAAAAGTAAGAGCAGCAGATGTTTTTGATGTTGCTGAAGGTTGTTCCAGTCACAGTTTTTGACAAGTTGTTAGTTTGTACATTAACTTTCAAAGGAAGAAGTTGTGTTTGATGTGGACTGTCCTGCTCTTCATCCTCGGTAACCTCACTTCATCTTTCTTTCTTGACAGATGACCTATGGCTGTATTTTTTGAGGACAGCCTTGATTAGAATACAAGAAAGATGTCAGAGAGGGAACTCTGAGATCTTGCAGTGGGCTCTGTGGAAAATAGACTTGCTACCTCTTTAAAAAATGGAGCAGAGCGGAGTGGCGCTCCGGAGAGGGACCTCAGTGTGTGCTGTGGAAATACGAGCATCTTCTAGAGTGTCAAGCAAACTCAGAGTATGTGGAAATTGGCAATGACAAAGGGGTAATGTCCTAAGACTCAACTGAGCAAACTCAATCCTATAACAAAGATCCTGAACAAGCTAATCTGTAAACATTAGATCAGGATTATTTATAAATTTCTGTTTCTATTTCTAAGGTCCAGCATCACCAGAGAAGATCAACTTTTGAGCAAGACGTTAAAGGATGCTAAGATAAGTTATCAGTGACAAGAGACTGCTGATAGCGTTTGCTAAAAACAAAAAGAAGGTTATAGTGCCTGGTGGAAGAATTCACCAAAACATAAAAATCTGACTCAGACAACATGAGCGAGAGCTGGAGGTAAAATACTAACTGTCATATACATGTCAGGTTCCTAGTGCACCTGTACTGGTTGCATCTTGCTGCCAGTTGCTTGTCCTCCCTCGTCTCAGTTACTGAAGTCACATGTCACCTCCACCAGATCCTTTCATGACGTAATCTTCAAGATTTTAAATCCTAAACATCAAACATGTCTGATCTGAATTGAGGGCGGCCCGATGCTCTCTGAGGCAGATCGGGGACGTTAAGATTGGATCTTTGTACCGCACTCAAACTACAAGATAATCTGGGCAGATACTCAGTTCCAAGAAGTCTCGAGTCGGGAACCCCCCCGTGATTATTGGGAAGGTGGAATAGGACCTGAAATCGTCCCGATTATCCTGAAGTCTCAGCCAGGCTTAAGCTAACTCAATCAAATGAAGAAGATTAAGCGTGCACAATCCTAGAAATAAAAGAAATGTGCTGTAGCATTGTTAACAGTAATTAGTGAGTGCATATAACTCAGTTTTTCTCTCTATGTCCTGTTTGTCATGTTAAACACAATACTTGTCTCGCCTTATTATAATGTATTTAGGCTCACAGTTTGCTCCATCTGCATTCGGGCACAGCCTTAAGGCGCCCTGGAAACCCCACCCTGTCAATAATAATGAACGATTACTAGAATAATAAAGCATCTCGACATCATATAAATGAGGGAGACCTCGAGGCTTGAATAAAGGTTTGAAAAGAATGCAGTGCTCTGAAGTCAAAAAGTCTAAATGGGCATAAAGCAACAGAAAGCTTGAATGCTTCATGAACACAGAAGTGTAGACAATCTCAAGTATGAAGAATCTTTGGAAAAAAGAGACCTGGGGGTCAGATTCCTTCTTCTGAAAAGTCATCAACATGGACAGGAAGTGTAGAGATGCTCAGACTTAATACTAAGTTTTAAAGTCCAAATTTCAGTTTGTATTGTGCAAACTTCATTTCTTGATTAGACTTTTTGAGAGACAATGGACCTACAGTTTATAAAAAACCAAAAGCCAGCCAAAAGTAAAAGAACTTCCATAATGCTGACTAAAAAAAATGACGTCTATATTTAATTGAGCCATCTCAGTCTGCTGATGAAGACTGTTGACGTTGTAGACGTTGTTGAAAGCTTGAGAACAAGTGAAGAAACGGGAAGTTGAGAGAGTTGGAAGTTTTGTTTTGTCATACTGTTCGAGCGGTTTTTAATACATCAATTGTCAGGCTGGGAAAGTTGCATAATCATAATTTCATTCATCCAATCACTGGAGCGAACTTCAAACGCTTTGCTGAGATAGGAAAACTTGTCAAGTCACTCAGTGAGATGGTGACCCAGAAAAAGAAAAAAGCCTTTATATTAAAGCAGGCGCTGTTTGTGTGTGTGTGTGTGTTGTGTGTGTGTGTGTGTGTGTGTGTGTGTGTGTGTGTGTGTGTGTGTGTGTGTGTGTGTGTGTGTGTGTGTGTGTGTGTGCTCGAGCTGAGTCTTGTTTTGAGTTTTCTCCCCCCACATCTGTGCACCGTGTCTTACTGGCACATTCAGAGGAACACTTCAAGAGCTCTCCTAACAATAACAAACACAACACGTCCTGAAACACACTCGTCTCCGCTGAACAATCTGCCGGCGTGCTCAGGACGGGCGTGTGAGGAAGAAACAAAGACAGCATGCTGCACAGAACAAGGAACACCAGTTCTGCAGGGAGGTACCCGGGGAGGAAAACATACTGTATATTTATGATGTGCATGTTTCCCTTTACATACATTCTCTGCTCTCACACACCTAAAGTACACAGATATTTCAAGTGGTAAACAATTTCTAGAGTCGGTCCTTGAACCAGGTTTGTGACAAAGCCAATGTGAGTTATTGGTAAAACCTTCGGCAGATGGTGTATTGATTTTATGACAGGCCAGGATGTAGTAGCGTCTCTGAACATGACACAACTCGGTGCATGCTAATAAGGTCGCCCTACAAAGACAGGCTTTGTGCTTACATGCACTGTAACCTTCCAAAGGTACAAGTGTGCTCGTTAAACAGCCATACAGTGTTTTTTTTTTTTTTCCATACTGATCGTAGCTTTGTGAACGCTTCTCATCCATATGCAAAGCAGCCATGACATTTACGCTCTTTTCTCTCTGCCTGTACGAGCCGGGGAGTGACGAGAGCTCAGGATTGTTATTATCTGATCACTAAACAGTGTAGTGGCCTTCTGAGGACGATGACACAAACACAGCTTTTATTTTCCAATCACTCCTCCCTGGATTACTTCCTGACCATTTTTGATAAAAGGGACATTTTGCTTTGTGCAGTTCTGGTGACGTCAGGGCGGTGCCCCCCCCCCCCCCCCCCCCCTGACATTTATGGGGATAGAGGTGGCGGTTGTGCAACATGATAACAACAACGAAGATGAAATTGCATTCTGTGTGCTGGAATAGCTGCTATTGTGTTGTAAGCGTCCAGATAAACAGATTACGTTCCAATAGGTATTTAAGCTTCTGTGAGGAATTCAGATTTTGTTTACGTTTTGGTCGTCTGTGATGGAAGCAGTTTGTGTTAGCTGTTAGTCGATTCTTTACATGTTTGGGCAGTTTTTAACAAAAAAATCCTCCCTGCTTCCTTTAAACTGTGAATATGTTCTGTGGAAGACGTAAAAAGAGGCCCTCACAGTCCTCCAGCTGTAAACCTCTTGGTCCCAATACGACCCTGTGACAGCGGTGAAAGGTTTGAACTGTACAGAGAAGCACCAATCTTTGAAGTGATGGTTATGTTTGTTTTATGTTCATATGGAGTCAACAAGGGTTAAGTTTGTTTTTTTTATAATTAGTTAGAAACTTCTCAATGTATGTTTAAGAACAAAATAAAAAGGGGAGAATTACATATATTTTATTTAAAATCTGAAGATAGATCAATAAAAAACTTTCAAAATCAAAAATAATAAAAAAGACTGAAAAACAATATTTTCTATTAATTAAAATGAAGAACAAGTAATACAACTTGAGGAACACAAAATGGTCAGCACTATAAAAAAAAACAGATAACCAGATTAAAATTAGGAATAGGAATGAATATACAAAAATAAATAATAAGTGTTTCAAATTGTTAAAATTAAGAAAATCTCAGATGAAACCGAAACAACAAAAAATAATTATTAATTATTAATAATATTGAAGGTCAATCTTCATCATCAATCTTTGATTGTGTAGCGCAAATTCTTGAAGTGTTATCAGAAGACTCTTTACAAAAGAGCAGGTAAAAAACCTTACTCTTTTTTATATTACAAAGACCCGACTTTAATCCATCATGAGCACTTTTAGCAAAAGCGACATTTAGCAAAGTTACAGTGGAGAGGAAAAACATCCTTTAAGAGGCAGAATCCTCGAGCAGAACCAGACTCATGATGAACAGAAGTCTGCCGTAACCAAGGCGGTTTGAAAATATGGGATAGAGGAAGATGCAGGAAGGATGAGATTCAGAAAGAAGGCGTTAATGTGTAAAATGTAAAATAAACAATATTTGCCAAGAATACTTAAAGCTCCTGTGAGAAACTTTCATTTAATGTTGATTTTGGTGCCCCCTATTGACAAAGTGTCACCTCTTATTTCTGTACTGCTCTTGAGTTGTTCATAAGTAGTGTTAATAAAACATAATCTCATCCAGCTTTGTTTTCTCAATCAAACATACCACTCAGATAACCTTTTCTTTTTGAATCCTCCAGTCAGAGCTTGAACGTCCTCACAGGAGCTTTAAGAGTGTAAGTGTTTAACTGTTCTCACTTTGTTCAGCTCTGTTTTTAAGCTTCCATTGAAGAACCCTTTACTGCACATCAGAGTCCATGAAGCCATTTATTTAGTCAAAGTTATAAAACAATAAGAGATGACAACTTCCAGCGGTCAGTGAAGAGCTTTTAAAGACACAGCAAAACTAAAAATATAATTCCCTGGGGGAGTATTGAAGTGACTGCGTCCTTAATTCATCTGGACAACCAAAGTGTTTCTGTCCTACATCCATCCATTACAGTAATGAAGCCTCCGACAAACAGACAAGATGCAGAGGGTCAGCATCCTTGAACCTTTTTTTTTTTTTTTACAGATGTGAAGCATCTTTTCATCCATCTATCATGTATTCTTTTCTATCTGTGCCGATCAATACTTCCATCTGTTCATCCATCAACTGTCTGTCTTTACACCTTTAATATTCTTTTCTGCCTGTTTTTGGAAAACGAGACAGAAGCTGTGTCCGAAATCACTCCCAGTTCCTCCAGCCTCCTCTTACTGTTATGGATTATCATTTCATCATAACTGAAGATCAGGAGGTCGCCTGATTACACTTCTCGGCACCATGAAAACTATTTCTTGCAATATTTTTAAACACACAGTGTGTAGATTACTCCACCTTCACCCCCGATAAAAACAAACTCTGAGTTGACCGGAGTCATGACGACCGGGTGAAACCGACCTGAGGAAGAGAGTATGTTTACAGACGAGCTAATGTATCCAGCTTTCAGTAGCAGTTCCTGCTTCCTTATGCAGCAGCATTTGATGTAACATCCGCTGTTTCCATGGCAACGCTAAAAATGTGGTGTCATGGCGGCTCTGGCATGGCAGCTGCCATGACAAGACACGTCCTGTTACAACTATGAAATGAAGGATTTCTCTGGCTTTGATAATTGTTGGAAATATTTGAGGTAATGTAAGTACTCAACTCAAAATATATAACATTTTTCAGATATTTTAGTGTAAACATTGTAATACAATTCTTCATCTTGTACATTTAAGGTACTAGTTTTAGTCCAGATATTTACAGAAAAACTCATGTGCTCTGTATGGATACACAAAACGATTTCCGAAAGAAGTCTGATACTGTAAACCATTAATTTACATTTTATTACTGGCCCCTGTACTCTATATGCTGCTGAGTTGCCCTCTCTGCATGCAGGCAGTCTTTGGCATTGGCTGAGTCGTATTCAATAATGCTCCCTCGGGCTGGTTCCCCCTTATCTGAGTTCAAAGATGTGTAAAAAACAAAGTCAGCATGGCTTGCCTGTTCGCATTATCCTATAGATGTTTGTCCCAAGAGTTGGAAGACAACTAGGAAAAAAAAGCATTTGAAACAAGCTGCCCCTCGCATCGCCAAAACAGGAGAAAAAGCCTTTCACAAACAGATACATAACATGAAGGAAAAGAAACAGATTATTAACTTCCAACAGCAACAACACCACCACGGCAAAGTCTTTTCGGACTGATGAAGGCGCCCTGAGAGTTATCAGTAAAGATGTGCTATTAATCTTGATTTTATCATTATCTTGGTATGATCATAGACTGTAAATATTAATGGACGATCCAAGGCACTGGTTTAGTTTGAGACAGACAAACTGGTGAAAAAACTTTAGGTTATTTACATAACCCTGGTTCTCTGAGTATAAGTGAGTGTCTCATTATGTGTAATGCCTCCTCCATGTCTTGTCAGAATCTTAACAATCATACACCAGCCCTCATTGGCTGGCAAGGATGATGTCTATGTCTTGAGGGGATGGGACCCTCCTCATATATAATAGGCAGGCATAGCGTCTGCCATCTCAAACAGGAGGCATTCCCTTTAGTGAGACTGATGCTCATGAGACGAATGCTGTGAAAGAGAACTAACTTTGTTTTAGACCTGTCCCTTTTTCAACAACACACTCTCTAGGTTTTGCAACAAAGAAAATCCATTCTTTGGTTATTGATTGCTAAACCTTTAGTGTTGCCTACTATTGTTCAGATACCTACACTGGTATCTGTTTCAGCTTCTGATAAAACCTACTAATTGGTACTGTAACCAATTAGACAACAACAAAACGACAACAGGGGTGTTAGCAGATAATGCTATTAGTGAAAGCTATGCATGTTCACCCACCAATATTAAGAGTATCTTTCTAATCACTCTAGTACCAGAGGGGTACTTTGAATGGCAGTCCAAAGTGTCTGTCTCTGAACCTGTATCTGGAGAAGATAACATATCTAGTGCTGCCACAGACTCTGTGTAACAGCATTAAACAAGAGATGCATGTGACTGACTGACTTTTTTTGAGTGCTCTATGGCTCAGCGTACATGTTCCCTGTAAATACAAAGAGCTATGGAGGAGGCTACTGCAGTTATTGATTGGCGTTTACAGGCACAAACAGGGCTGAAGTGCTTTACCACAGTTTTCATCATGTTTTGGGGAGAGAAGTCAGGGGTAGCCTGTTTGAAAATCAAGGGGAACAGCAGGGAGAAGGGAAGACGAAAAGGGCTAGCAAGCATGCAGTCTCAGAACCAATCAGCTATATATGCCTCAGGGAACAATGGCCGACATTTGGTAATTCAGTTATAGCCAGTGGTCAACTGTAAACAACTTCCAGCCAAGACTTCCTTTTCCATGTGCTGCATTGTTTACAATCCAATAAGCAACTTCAGAAGTGACAGCTTGTTCAGCTCAAAAGTCAAACGACATCCCCTCCAGATATACCTCGGAAATAAAACACTGTTATTACTTTGAATTAGCGCCCAATCATCTGTTTCTGGTGAGTCTCAGTTGATCTGTAAATAGTAAGTTACACAGAGGCGTCAATCTGGCCTTCTTCAGAGATATGAACCCCGGGAAAAGAAACAGCATTATTGAGCTTTACTTGTTGTCAAATGGGTCCAAAGTTCCCCAAAATAACAACATCATGATGTAAATTTTTTTTAGAGTAAAAGTCAAACTTTGTCAGGTGTGTCATCAAGATGAGAAGAAAACAATTTTTCAAATGCTTGTTTGTTGAATGGAGGTCAAATCAATTATTTCTAAAGCATTCCAAGAAGTCTTAACCCTCGGCTTTCAGAATTGTTGTTCAGGTTTATTTTTCTTATAGACTGTCAGCTGCACATGTATGCAGATATCGGTTTGGAGAGATAATTCAATCGTCGTCAGATTACTGCTGATGGGAGCCGGGACGTCCAGTGGTGGATTGCATTCCACCTATTTATGCTCTCCTCTTTCTTATGCTGGTACGTGATTGGTAAATCCTACTTGGACTACAAACAGAAACCAGGACACTTCAGATCCTTAATTTCTTTTGTAAAATCGGTAAATAGATTAGCACGGGATACTTATTCACTTGCAAGCTGGAAGGTGATGACCTCTGGGGTTGTGGCAGAGTTTACAGTTACTGTGGAAGGTTGACAACTCATTGAATGCAATTTAGTATCTACCTGAGTTTCTCTACCTGACAAAATGACTTGAAAATGGCAGCTCTCATTTCGCTTGAAGCCTTTGGCTCGATCTTAAAAGATAAAAAACGTGAGACAATTGGACAGTGCCTATGTTTCTGAATTGCAATCTGTGATCAAGATTCTGCACTTTATCTGTAAATCAATTTGCACATTGTAAATTGTTGTTCTCTGTTAACTTGTTGTTTGCAAACTGTCTCTTTATCATGTAATGCTTTTTATGACGTGTGCTGCTGCCCTCTTGGCCAGGTCACCCTTGTGAAAGAGATCCTGATCTCAATGGGTTATTTACCTGGTTAAATAAAGGTTAAATAAAAAAATAAAATAATTTCCAAAAAAGGACAAATTTAAAATACAACATTTGGAACCAACAAAATGACTTTTCATCATTGTTGGACCATATTCTGGAATATAAAAGACAGTGATGGCAAGACATACAGGAGCCGTACTGTAAGTGTTCTGGAAGCAAAAATGAGACCGTGCCCCCTGAGGAGACGTAAAGTGAAAACCATTGTGTATCCCTGATGGCGATTGTACTGAGTAATCTCTGTTATAGTGAATTTTTGAATGAGGTCCAGGCACCAATTCGTGAAGAATTGATTTTGTCTTGTCAGCACTTCTGGTGCCAGGCCTTTATTAATCAAGTGGTCGTGTTCCCATGGAACTGGCAGAGCTGCAGCAGGTGTGAAGGTCACCTGGAGAGTCATATTTTAATCAAAGACCAAGGAGCTAAAAATAAAACTCCCCCGGCGGGCACCGCACTGAGAGACTCAAGGAGATGTGAAAAGGCACAGTGGTGCACACGGTGTAATTATCACGCACACACACTGGGGTGGTTAGTATGCAGAAATGTCAGCTGGGCAGGTTTTCTGCTATGAAGAAGCCATTAGTGAAGAAGAATGTGTCGCAATGCACCTGGAAGTCAGAGCCAAGACTGGCAGCAAGGCTCACGTGCCGAGACCGAAGTGACAGTTCTGAAGAGGAAAACATAAAGACAGCAATTACTAGAAGAGTGTGTGTGCCAAGACTCAGGAGTCACGTAACATCCAGTGACAAGTGTGTGTTTGTTCATGTGTGTGTGTTTGTTCATGTGTGTGTGTGTGTGTGTGTGTGTGTGTGTGTGTGTGTGTGTGTGTGTGTGTGTGTGTGTGTGTGTGTGAGAGAAAGGGTACATCTATGTTTGCATTACCCTGTATGTATGATGACTGCGGTTAGATTAATTGCCTAATTATTTACAGTGAAGCTACATCAAATGGAAGCAGTGTATTTTTACAATCCTACTGTCAGTTACACGCCCATGGAAAAGACACACTCACATGCGATCTTGCAATCATAGAGATTAGAGAAAAACATCTAGGGTTGTTGTTGACAATCGCTCAGGAAGTTCTCACCGTGTGAAGCTGCCTTTAAAATTAAAAGTACTGCTGAGTCCCAGAATTATCTTTGCTTGTGTTTGTGTGTTAGAAAGTGTGTAGCTGCTTCAAACACGCTCTAAGACAAAGTCAATTCTACTAAACCAAGAAAACTAAATTCTCCGTCTGGAAATAGAAAGTCACTGCAATTAAAGAACCCCAAAAATATCCTTTACTCCTCTTTTAGAGTACTGATTACATATTCCCCAAGGTTGTCACAATACCAGATTCTTAAACTTTGATACAACTAAGTGATATTGAGGCTTGTTTCTCTACACTGGCATCAAAACCTGAAGTCTTAGACCCCCTAACGCTGGTTAATTATTTGTTTTAAAATTCACAAAAAAGCAGGCAAACTCCTGCACACCCTTTAAACTACACAAATATGTTGGCAATGTTTTGAAACTTGGACAACGTATTATACAATTTAGACAATTTAACGGAGCAGTGTTGCTTACACAGCGAGCGTTGTTGACAGGCTGTTGTCATAGAGACAGGATGGACGTGCAGCACTTCTCTTCTCAGCCCACAAACGCTTCATGCTTAAGCTCTGGAGCGCACAGCCAGCGCTTTTCTGCCCGGAGGAAACGGCAGGTGGACTCAGGGCCTCATTGACTTTATTGCAATCGTTTTGTTTCTCTTGGTTGTGTGTGGTCAACGTGAGCAGTTATGAAATGTGCTTTATAAACATACTGGACTTCTGTAGTCAAAGCAGCGTCACATTTAGAGAAGAGGAGTGCAGAGTTTAGAAAATCCTACATTTAAAATGAATTTGAGAGTCACACAAAGAGCATATTTGGGGTAGAGTGAATAAATGATTGTTCTGGGACTGTTTACCCCTCAAATGAAGCCTCTCTCCTGCTGTTCATTTAAAGGGCCAGTACACCCAAACTACCACTTTAATTGCATTTTCCTCATAGTAGCAGCTTGATATTAAGAAAAACAATCTACAATATCAAAATCAAAAGCAGGGAACGAACACCACACGGAGGTCTTTTAAAATGTTCATTGTTTTGCGAGCCACCACTAAAGATACAAACAAAACACTTAGAAGTTGCCAAATGGGACGACTTCTTTCTGTGGGGAAACCTGTTTTATTTCAAACACAATGTTGTATCGTTGACAAGTTTGAGCGTTAGAGCTGAAGGAACCGCCTCCTGACCTTTTATAGAAATTATGACATCCACAACACATCACACAGTGAGGCCGTCATGTCACACTTTTAAAACCACTCTTAATTAGGGAGGCACTTTGATAGCTGACTACACCCTGGGCTATTTGTAGACAGCTATCGTGTGAATTCTGGCTTTTAATTGAGGATCAAACCGTACTTCATTTAATGGAGCTCTACCTGTTTTTTTTATCTGTGTTGATCATGCTGTCATAGAGACAGGACAGATGTGCAGTGCTTTTCTTCTCAGTGCACATACGCTTCATGTATGCATCCCGAGAGCACAGCCAGCGCTTTTCTGCCCAGAAAACAATAGGTGGACACGGGGCCTTTATCAGGAGTATAGAAGTTTGACAGATCTCCTGTTTGCTGCTTTCCTGTTTTCTGCAAAAAAGAGTCTGATGCCATTTGTCGATATGAGGACAATTTTTTCCGATGCTTGCCCTTGGTGCTTAATTAAGGTGCATTCTAATTTGATAACTCCTTCGTGCAAAGGCGAGGGGAGGGGGGCTAGAGGTGTGTCCCTGGAGGAGAGCGGAGGCTTCAGTATGGAGGAGGTGTGGCCAATCAGCAGCTTGTTTTGGTTTCATGCTGGAGCTCAAGGGCAACATCTACTGGATCAAAAAGTTTCACATTCTTCCTTTAATCCCAGCCTGGTATTTTGTCTTTTGTAATCTGAATCACTTTGTTTTATCTCCAGCTGATGAACCGCTGTTAAAAAAATATTTTTCAAAGTTCAGTTTCTGCACGGACAGCTGACAGTTACTTGTTGAAGATTTAACGTTTCTTTATCCTTCAAACGCTGCATTTCACATCTTTTAATAATATGCACATAAAGTACATTTGAAGAATACATTGCAGTGTCTTCTCTAAAGTATTAATAGAGGATCAGAGGTATCATCTTGAGTCTGATTAGCTGCTCGTCTCTGAGCACACGTTACCACTTAAAATCTGCTCTTTAAGTGATAGATATCGCACTCACAGTAAGACAGTGAGCTGGAGCAGCTTGAAACATGTCTCATCCATTTATCTTATCCCTGAGCTGGCCCTTTGAGACATCTTGAGTGTTATTCTCAGAGGTTAATCTGGTACCCTAGGTTTGAAAAATGGATTGATTAAAAGAGTGAAAGAAAATGACTGAAACAGTGAGTTCAGGGAAATGATATAATGGAGGAGATTTGAAAACTTCAGGTCATATAGTAGAGAAGACAATGAAGGGGAATGAAAAGTGAATGCAAATTACTTTCAGATGTCTTTAGAGGTAAAAAGAAATTATTCAGATCTGTGACTTTAGTAAAAGCAGCTAAACTGCAGTGTGGATACTCTGTTACACGTTTTTGTTCAAGAATATTCACGTGGGGTCGTCTCGATACCAGGATTTTATACTTCAATACATTACAAGTAAAAAATAAAGATAATATCTATACCCGTTTAGTTACCACGGAAACAAAACCATAAGTTGTACTATGCACCAATAATTGTGAATTTTCTTGTTTTTAAGTGACCAAAGACTGCTGCAGGCACACTCATGCACCACAATGTTCAACACAAAAAAATATATTGCATACATGCCAAAACATACATGGCATCGAAAAAATATCGAAGAACGAAACATTTAGACTACCTCAGTCTGTGGAGTAACGTTTTAAGTTAAAGTTGGGTTCGGTGACTTCAGAGAAAAGGGTAAAATGTACCATGGTAAAGATGTGAAAGCTACTCTCCCTGAACACAGGAAGATGCACTGCCTCATTAGTGATGCAGGACGAGTCCACAGGAGAGCGTTGGTAAGAGAGGAGCGGTGTGTCATCGTCATTGCTAACACTAACAAGCTACCTTTCTCTGCAGTTCTTCTGTAGACACTGATGTGTCAGAGGACCTGGGTAACAGTCTCAAAGATTTATTTTATTCAGTGCAATAAAAATTGTTGAATTGGCACCTAAAGGCGAAAGAAGTGCTGGCTTTAAGGTTTTATTTCCTGGATATGAAGACCATTAAATAAATGTACGCTGCAGTGTCTCTCCAGCTGGCCCAAGCTTTGAGTTCTGCTCTGATCAGGACTTTTTGGTGACATCACAGAATTTTAAAATGACTCAACAGAAGTTTCAAAGATATGAAATCTTCACAGATCAAAAATGCATGAAGAGAAAAAGTCATAATCTAACTTCTTTGTTGTTTGTGGTGAATAGGTGAAGTCGAAAATATATATTTGTTGTATAACTGTGGGCCTTTGGGAAATTGCTTTTTTAATAAAATAATTATTTGCTGCAATATTGCATGCAACCACTTGGCTAAATTAGAAGTAGAGCTGAGCAGAAGCGTTATATCTAAGATCCTTAGCTTCCACAAAGTATATGCAAGAAAAATATATTTTTTATTTCAATGTATGTTTACTTAAAATACCAGTTACTTTCCCTTTTTTTGTAAGAACATTAGATTTATTGATTGCAAAAGAGCTCAACAGTGACCGCCCACTTTTTCCATTGGCTCTGGTTCCTGAATCAAATGTCCACATTCAAATCCTCCACTGACATTTCAGAAATCCTAATATCTATATTTTAATGCCAGAACCACGGCAACCAGCTACCTGAACACTCATGATTATTAAACATTAGACTCAGCATAAAAAAAAGAGATTGGAAAAAACTGAAGAACGCAAAGGTAATATACTGTGTTCACAGGGTCAGAGTGTGAAACCACCTTAAGAGTTCTGATCCTGCCTTTTTTTTCTTTTGATTCTATGGCTTTATTTGCGTGTTTGTCTCTATTTAATTGTTTGTTTTGATTCATGATTTTTTTTTCTCTCTTTAGTCTTTGAAGTATTTTCTATAGCACACCTTTTTATAGAATCAGTGGGTCTTTTAAAGGGGGGAGGTTGTAAATGCATGTAAATACAATGTATACTAGGTCAATAAACTATAAAATATGAATTTACTGTCATGAAAGTATTCAAAAATAACCTGAATGCCTAGGTATTATTCTTTGTTGCCATGGTAACAAAATAGGTAAATCATTGTATTTTTCCTGGAATTGCATCACAGTTTAAAACTCTGGCATCCTGACGAGCCTACCATGAAATATTAAATGGAACTAGTCTAATGAAGTACTACTATCGCAACGCTGCACTAATATGATTCATTCAGCGTTAACGATGCCTGAAATCAAAAAGTTAAAAGAAAAATGTGTAAAAGTGAAGGTAAAAAAGTTTGTGTTTTGCTTGCAGTTTGATGATATTTGTGGTGCCAAACTGTACATCCCTCTGACTTTGAGGGCTGCTTTGAATTGTGATCCGTGTTGTGCTCTCTAACTGGTTATCTTGAAGGCCAGCAGCAGCTGTCATTTAGCACAGCCGAAACACCCTCAGTGTGTATCAGCAGGCTGGATTTCCACATGCACATCCCACACACACAGTGGGAGTCCAGATTCAAAGCCTGCTGTCGTTTATGTCTCCCTGCGCAGCTTTCAGCACACGATGATGTCACACTGTGATCGGCACACATCAGGTAACAATTAAAGGTGTGGGGAGTGGTGAGCTGTACCTTGTTGTTTAGAGGATTACATTTTATCACACATGGCTTTCAATTCTGACATGAACTCAGCAAGTGTACATGTCAGCATGATGAGTGCACCGTGACAAAGGTCTCTGTTGGCAGGAAGTGACTTTTCAAGCTCCCCTCTGCCCCCTGCTGGTTCATTACTCTCCATGTAAGCAAAGTTGACAAGTGCAGACACAGCAGGGCAGCACCTGAAGGCTTCACTAATGTCCCCACTTTGTCAGAAATATGAAATGCAAAAAATATAGTCTGCCCTCACCATCTGGTTCTCAGGTACGAGTTTGTTATCCATCTGTTGAAATATGCAAAATTAATCTCTCCTAATGATTTCATTCATTATGTAGATGACAGGCAAGGAGAACGGAGAAGATTAAAACAAATACATGGCTTAAAAGTGGACTTATGGGTCTTGAACTGTCAGTGAGATCATTGTCTAAAAATGTTTTGTCTTCAAGATTGTTAATAACAATGAAAACAAGCTAAAATAAAGGTATGATAATGTGTAAGCATGGTCCCTTTATCTCCTCAAAAAAGTCGAAGAACAATAACAGTCGCTTTTTAAGCAAAGGTCAATGAATTGTCTTGTCCTTAACACTACAGATTCATGTTTATCTTATTGGTTTCTGTGAATGTCTATTTCATGCAGTTGGAAACAGACCAGAGAGTCCAGCACCGAGTGGAAAATATCTGTGTTGCCAGATGTGACATAAGAGTATCTCTGAAGCAGAGACAGGTCTCATTCAAGTTTAATTCCCTCCTGATTTGTTTTCATAAAAATTATATTTTGGCATCACAATTTTCCACGGATATGGAAAGTGAGAAATGGTCTCTCAACATTTACTTTGAGGATGATGGTACAAATACATCTGTCATAACTCGTGCTCATGTTTTTTTCCCATTTGTGAAAATAGACTCAGGACCTGTTGCTGGTGTCTTAAAGGAGCGTGGCTGTGAAGAAATGTGTGACGCAGACAAAGGAAATAAATCTTTGTGGTCCATTTCTTTTCTAAACAAACTCGGCTTAACAGTTGGATTTGGTGTGATGAATGGAATGTAGCATCACAGGCTGTAACTTCTGACATCCGACTTAAGACAACTAGCAAACCTGGTATAACAGCAGTTGTCCCATTTCACTTTAAATTATTAGTTACTTAAAGGTCACATATTATACAAAACACACTTCACCATGTTTCTCTAACACTAATATGTGTCTCTAGTCTGTTTACAAACCCCCCAATGATGAGAAAAGTCCATCTTCAGCCTGCTCCACTTTTCAGAAAATGTGTGCTCAAACAGGCCGTTTGGAGATTTTCCCTTCATGACATCACAAAGGGCAGTAGCCCCTCCCCCAGGTGGGTGACACTCCCACAGCTAGGTGTTTGTTCTGCCCTCTGAGTCTGCCTTCTCACCGTAAACAATAGGACATGGAGCGAGAAAGCCCGAGCACACCCAAGACCTTCCAGAGAGGGGGCGTGGTCAGACACAGCTCATTTACATATTTAAAGGTACAGACACAGAAACAGCCTGTTCTGAGCAGGGCTGAAATAGAGGGGTTTCTAGACATGATCAAATACAGGATCAGAGTGGATTTAGAACAAGAAACTTCACAAACATGTTTTGAGGAGCTCTGAGACTTATTTACACTGAAGAGGAGGAGAATAATATGCAACCTTTAAAGTTACATTTTACTGTTTAAGCTTTTACTAAGCCTTCTTTTTGGCGTGTTTTGTGTCTGTTTTTATCTCATGAGCTGCTTTTCTGGCGATCTCCTCACAGTTGATCTCGCGCTCTCGGCCTCGTGACTAATATATGATTCATGTGCTGGAGACAGTTCGACGTCTGGCCTTAGACTGGCCTTCATTTCCGCACGATAAATTCAACTGAAAGGAGACAGTTGTGCTCTCTGTACTTGTCAGAGTGCTTGACCTTTACTAACAAGGTTTAATGAAAAGCTCAGAGTATTGTAGTGATGCAACAAAATCTGGTTTGACACAGGACTTTGGGCTTTTCACGATTACTTTTTTAACCTTAATCGTTTTGGATTAAGGACAGACTCTGAAATTGGAATTTAACTGAGTGTGTTATTGTTTGGATGTACAGCTGAATTACTCATAGTGATATCAGCCCATGGACAGTAAATATTAAGAGGGGGCTTTGGAGTCCCATCGATGGCGGTCTCCATGCTGGAAATGCTGTCTCAGTCTAACTTTCAGTCAACCTAACGACAGGCCGAGAGCTGGAGCTGAGGCGGGTTTTAAACCTCCTGACAAACCGTTACACCGCGGCCACCTGTCAATCAGGTCAGCTACACGCCTTATTGTGAATAACTCTTATCCTTCATCAATTCAAAACTGATGAGTCATCAAAAAATGTGTTTGCCGATCTAGACATGGGCTAATCAGACCTATTTTGCTTTTTGTGCGAGGTTGTAAGCAGTTAATTTCTGCTATATCTGCACACCGGAAAATATCTAGATCATTTCAGGAGGGCTGCTCCGGAGATTCTCCCGAACTGGCTGTTCACATATGCTCCTTACAGCGGGAGACTATCCCTGTCATATGATCAGGTTTTAAATCCAAGTCTGTGCTTTAAGTTGATATAAAAATGTTTATCAGTGAAGTTATACACGCACACGCCTTACACTCCTTTACATTAAATAATGTTACCAATGTTACACCTTTGGTCTCACACAGGACTTGTCTAGGGTCTCCCGGGTAAGAGTCCAGTCTTTATGTTTTTGTCATTTTGCCCCCAGCCTCAACACCAGACGCACAGACTTCTTAATACCTTGTCCACGGCGGGTCCATAGATTTTGTAATGGATTAGTGTGTACTCGACAAAGGATCCTAATTGCTTTTTCCACTGGGATTGTTTCCATGGTGCTGGCACGTTATTGTAACACACTATGTTCCCAAACAACATAATGGGCTGCTTGGAGATCACTGACTTTCACTTCTTTCTGAAGAACTGGCTGTCCCAAGAAACATGTGTACACAGCAGTCCACTGCCAGTGGAGCGGACAGTGAGGAGCTTAGGGTTGTCAAAACTCGTCATGATAAAAGAATTTGAGCCTTAATATTATACTAGTAAATCAAATAATGGTGATCCCTGTTTTGATACTACAGCAACAGAATAGAAGTCATCATAGGCACACAATATTGGGTCATTTCTAATAATTAATTCCCCAAAAATGCAGACACGCTCAACTGTCTAAACTGCATAATTACAACGACAGCATTTTGGTACCAGAACATTGCTGATGTGTTTTTGCAGTTTAGACATTGCACAACCTTAGCTCATGTGGATTGGCAACTTCCTTCGCTCACAGAAACGTTTGGTTAAAAGCGTGACTGATGAGTTTCTTTACAGCTTTCCAATGTTGTCATACTATCCATCATTAAAACAAACAAAGCTTGTGCAAGTTCTGTCACATTAACAAAGTGCCCTCTGCTGGATAAGACTGCAAACTACTTCAGACGGCCTAATGCGCCGATAGAACTTATATTTTGAATTCAAACGGCTCCTTACAGTTTGAATGTGAACTTTCTCCCCAATGTTCAAATGAATGTTCAAACTTTAAATAATAAATGACGGCCCTAGCTTCTATCGTTTCAAACATGCTGTGTGGAAAAGGACCAAACTATCCAAAATGTTGACAATCTTATTACAGCTGTGCTAACACTTACATCTGCTCATAACAGCTTCCTTGACAATACATTTTAGTTTTCATGTTTCTGACAATCATCCCTCTGAATGTATACCATTTGAAATTGGTGATGCCAAAAATTCAGTTTCGCAACTACTTCACAAAAAAGTTCAGGTTTCCAGGTACCGAAATATAACTACATTTTTGGGAATGCTTAGAAAATGAGACTTCAATCAAATTGATCGATGTGTTTAAGTTTGAATTTGTAATGTTTTAACTGACATTAATAGATGAATGTACCTTACCTTAAAAAAAAGGTCACTTGAGCTTTCTATATAAATTCATGAAACCTGTAAAAAAAACTCACAATCTTTTTTTTCTGAATCTGCACGTCTTGCTTTATTTTAAAGAGTGAAATTCAAATCATGTGAATTGAATTGGATGACATTTAAAGTCACACATTTGTGCATCAGTAAAGATCAACACCACGCTTTAACTTGAGAGTTAAAGTCCACGTTGGGTTTTAAAAAGCTCAAATAAATGTGAATTATTTTGTCATGGTTTTCCTCCATAAACTGTTTCTCTTTAAATCACTGCTGTATTCTGAACCATGCCTTTATCTCCACAACCATATGCTTTAGATTATTTGCACATACTCGATATATGAAAGTAGTTAAAATGCCACATTGAAGAAATAATTTCCTTACTTGACATTTAACCTCTACTCCTTTTTTCCAAAATGTTTGCTGTCTATTGTCATTCTTTAACTCTTGCCATCTTTTCGCTGCTTGTGGCTCAACATGAGAACATTTTGGGACATTAGACGAGTTAATTTAGCAAACCTATAAAAACCATCACATGAGGGGGCCTTCAGAAGAACAGCATGATTGTCCGAGGAGGAGTTTCCATAAACCTCAGGCGTCCCCTGCTGAGTCAATGTTTCTCCTCATCCGAGTGCTGATTAATGGCTTACACATTTATCCTTGTAACTAAACCTAGGTGGGAATTTTTATCTTATTTAATATGTACCAAGCAGCAGCCGGCAAACCAAGTGAGAACAATCCTAAATCAAACTAATTTCTAATCAACAGGACAGTGAGAAGACGCGTCCAATCTTTCTTCAGCTTCAACATTGCTGTTTAGCAGATGTTTTCAAACCTTTAATTTAGTCATCTTTAACAGAACTCAATCCTGAAAGTCTCCTACAGCCACGCAGGCAGGAGGTTGTATTTCTGTAATGAATGAAAAACAGCAGAACGCTACGTGTCCATGTTTTTTTGTCGAGCAATAAATCTACAAACGCCATTCCATGCAGCCAGGAATAAAATACTACTGCAATATGACTTTTTAATTAAACAATAAAAATGATGAATATGACAACCAGCTGCTGCTGCTGAGCAGTGGAGGAAGTCAGAGAAAGCCTGGATCAATGGGGGACATCCGCCGTGAGATACAGCATGTTTCTCCAAAAGTTTTAGTTGTAATGTGAGAAACAGAAGTTTGATCCAGAACAAACTTTGTCTACTTCAGAAGCTAAAACACAGACAAGAAACATGTTTTTATGCCAAAACAACAAAAACAGAACAAGATTTCAAAGGCTTTTAAATCTATTTTCTCTCAGATCCTGGTATCCTGGGATTCCTGTCTTAAGTATTAAAAGTAAACATGTAGGGGCCGCTGGTGGCGCAATGGTTAGTGCGCGCGCCCCATGTATGGAGGCTGTTGTCTTGAGCGGGCGGCCCGGGTTCACATCCCACCTGTGGCTTCTTTACCGTATGTCGTTCCCCACTCTCTCTCCCTGATTTGTATGTAGGCAGCATAACTCTGGAAGTATTATATTGCAGTCAGGCCTACTCAAGTAATGCATTTAAGGGTGGTTTCACATTAAGGACCCTGGCCCAAGTACACTTGACTCCAAAGTAACAAACAATAACAATTAGGGGTGCACGGATGCATCGGTCCAACATCAGTATCAGCCAATACCGACCCTGTTGAAAGAAATCAGCACATCCGCAAACAATGTGGCATGAACCGATACCAGGCTGTAAACATGTTTATTTCTGCTGTAAAAAACTGTCTGTTCAGATGTGGTGTGTATGTGCAGCCAGCCTCAAGCAGACACTCGATGAACTGCAGGATTTTGCACTTGGCTTAATTTTTAGGAGAGATTTCCGCTTGGTTTTATTTCATTTTTGCAATAAATAATTTTTTGTCAGTTCAGCTTAACCCACTGCAGTAACACAAAAATATTTATGTTGCTACCTTTGCGTAACCCTGTACTGATTTCCTTTTTATTCTTTCTCTTTGTACTTACAGAGGTGAAGTTACTGATTTTTTCTAAACCCTACCTAAAAAAGGGAACAGTATACAGAAACACTTCACTAAAACGATAAAAAGTGCTGTCAATTTTGTTTTGTTATATCTTTAACTATATTTATCAGAATCATCAGAATTATTATATAGTTATGTCCTATCATTGGTCCACTCGATGTGCTCCACCACGGTTAGCAGTTAGCATCCTCAAAGCTAGCCGTCCGGGAATGTCGGTCGCCACCAACATGATCCACTCTCCCTCGTTATTATCGTTACAGAAGTAAAGCAGAAGACTAGAACAAACTTAATTTGATTAACTGAATCGATTCGGTTCACTTGTAATGACTTTTAAAGGATAAATTGTTTGGAGAAAGGGACGTTCATGAGGCCCCTTAAACTCACCGCTCAACGGGTCGTAGTCATGGTAACCGTCGTTAAGGAAACTGAAAATAAAATTATTTATATATAATTTTAGGTAAATAAAATTAGGAGCCACGTCAATATTTTCATATTTATTTTAAAATAGTTAATTTTTTCATAATTATTTTGAACACAATTGATTGTTAAAAAAGGGGTTGGGTTGGGGTTTCTGCCTTTTTGGGGCTACACGGCAAGGTCAACGTCATGACGTCATCAGACGGTCATTATGTAAACTTTAAAATGTGTTTTTTCTTTTTCTTTGTATATCTATATATAAACAGAGGTCAGATCGAGCTGTATTAATTAATTAGGATACAGATTTAATTCCATATTTATTTATTTTATTTTATTTATTTATTTATTTATTTGTTTATTTATTTATTTATTTATTTATTTTATTTTATTTTATTTTATTTTATTTTATTTTATTTTATTTTATTTTATTTATTTATTTATTACAATGCATCTTTTTCTGGCCAGCCCCTCCCCGTTGTTTTTATATTACTGTTGTGTTTGTGTATTTTATTTCTCTTTTTGTTCTCTGTGTTAATTTCTGTGCCGCACCAGTGTACCCAGCAGCAGAGGTGCAGTTCCTGAACAGCTCAGCAGAGGGAAACATTGGACACTTCTTCCTCCTCCAACCTCAGACAATAAAAACAAGGCGAAGCCCGCACACACACACACACACGGCAGCAGCATCTCCATTCTCAGCCGGGCACCCGAGCCATGTCTGAAGAGGAGTGACGAGCTCACACAACGGCTGCGAGAAATATGGATACACGGCCGACATGGAGCTGGGACTAGAGATGTAGCTGCAAGGATGCCAGCCCACTTCATCTCCCGCTTGCTCCTCTTCGCCTCGATCTGCGCGGTCTGGGAGGCGCTGGCCAAATCTCTTCCAGATCAGGGAGCAGTTGGTAAGCTCGCCATACGGGGGATGCAGCACAATGAGGAGATGGGAGTGGTTGCATTTTTATGGCTTTTGTCGACATAACCGTCGATCTTTGCAGCGCTGCGCTTTGATATCATGTCAGCTGAAAGACAATGCACAAAGGGGGAGATTTTCTACTCTTACCCGCTGCATAATGTTAGTTTGATTGTGTAGATTCCTTCATATAGATCACGGTGAGGGCCACGCTTCTGTGTGACGTTTGAAAGTGCTTAGATACAGTGCATCGGTGTCGTGTTTGAGACTGATCTGTGTGCACAATCTGCTGCTAGGCCTTACATATAGTCTTCTGTAATACCAGGCCTTATTTGCTGTTTCCAGGCCTTCATGTTTGTTAAATAGTCCTGACAGTGTGATACTAGCAGGGCCTGGGCTCCTGGAAATGTGTCAGTCAGTCAGTGAAACCCAGCTCATAAAAAGGTGTATTAAAAAAAAGAGACAAAGAACAACAACTCTGATGTTAAATAAAAATACATCCACAGCCTTGAACACACCTCTGTTGATGTTGTGGTGTGCATATCTGAAGGACATTATGTAATTACAGTGCATTATTCATGCTTCAAGCTATTTTGAGCTGCATGGATGCTCACAGAGACAAGAGCTGCGTTGTAACTAAATACATTTACTCAAGTACACGTCAGTATTTTCACTCTATCCTCGTGCTGCAGCACATGTACACATTGTTTACATTTTAAAGATTGTGTACTTTTTAACCTACTGCATTTTGAAATGTTGGATTTACTTTGGAAGTTATAATATTTTAGACACAAATCTAAAATAGAATATGATGCATTATTAATTGGGCGACACATAACAGGGTGAACAAGGCCGTTTTGCATAACAGTACTTTGAAGGTAGAATGGGCGACTTTTTGATCCAGTAGATGTCGCCCTTGAGCGCCGCCGTGAAACCAAAACAAACTGCTTTTTCGGCCACACCTCGGCTATTCTGAAGTCTCCGCTCTCCTCCAGCTGCATACAGCCAACCGAGTGGGGGGGGGGGGGGGGGGGGGGGCTCCACTTGCGGTCGCACGAAGGAGTTATGAATAAGAACACGATGTAAACACAGCTCTGACAACAACACAGCCAGCGGGACTCGAGCTTCTCACTCAATGTAGACAGTCATGTCTACCTCTTAAGATGAAGTTTATAAAGAGAAAAATTGTATTGTTTTGTTAAAGATCAAACTGTGTATAACGTATGAACATACACTGTTTACACTATCTCATGTTTCTTTGTAAGATGACAAAACATTGACTGCTCAGGTCTTCAGCATGAGTTCTAATCAGTCATACGTCCATATGAATGACTTAGTTTTACTCTGTTTCCCATGATAACACATAAGTATCGGTTGTTTTTACCAGATCTTAACTTCAGGATAACAAAGCTGCTTTTTCCCATGACAAGTTAATTTTTCGAGAGCTGAACAAAATGACTGAAAATAACTCGTTATCACAGGAAAACCATGCAGCGTTGTTATCCCGAGATAACTGTAAATATAAGTCAAGATCTCAGATTATCGGAAATCAAATGCATGGATTTATGTCCTCTTAAGGCTTCCATACTCCTGCACAATCTGCTGGTGCGGGTTTTCACACAATTTAAGTTCTTTACATTTCTACAAGGTGCTTTTGTCTCTATTACTTTGATATCCTAATACTTCTGGGGGGCACGGGGGCAAGCGGTTAGGGTGCTCGCTCTATGTACGGAGGCTGTAGTCCTCCAAGCGGGCGGCCTCTCCTTTCCCACATATCATTCCCCACTCTCTCTCTCTCTCTCTCTCTCTGTCTCTGTCTCTCTCTCTGTCTCTCTCTCTCCCTCTCTCTGTCTCTCTCTCTCTCTCTCTCTCTCTCTCTCTCTCTCTCTCTCTCTCTCTCTGTCTCTCTCTCTCTCTCTCTCTCTCTCTCTCTGTCTCTCTCTCTCTCTCTCTCTGTCTCTCTCTCTGTCTCTCTCTCTCTCTCTCTCTGTCTCTCTCTCTGTCTCTCTCTCTCTCTGTCTCTCTCTCTCCCTCTCTCTGTCTCTCTCTCTCTCTCTCTCTCTCTCTCTCTCTCTCTCTCTCTCTCTCTCTCTCTCTCTCTCTCTCTCTCTCTCTCTCTGTCTCTCTCTCTCTCTCTCTCTGTCTCTCTCTCTGTCTCT